>NW_026857398.1:0-93657 GCF_026571515.1 Ruditapes philippinarum
CCTGTTTTTGAAATGGATCACGAGCCCACGCTGGTTTAAAATTTTTTACAGTTTTTTAAACAAGATTCATCGCTTTCAACCCAAAATCATTTCGATTCCCATTTTTTGATTTCCCAAATTCCATCGGTTTTTTTCGCCCGGAAATTAACCATTCAAAAAGTCACATCGCTTTAAATACAAACACGATAGAAAAAACCTTTTGTTTGGGTCAGACATGGTTTGGTTTGAAAACCCCCATTGTTTTTTAACCCATAGCAATAGGGGAAATAAAAAACCATGGTACGATTCAAAGTTTTAGTAAAATGCGTTTTCCTTTTCTCTAAAAAGCTCAAATATGCCCAAAAAGTAAAAAGAAAAGTCTTTTTTCATTAAAAAGGGTTTTTAAAAATAAATAGGACAATTATTTTAAATTTTTTAAAATCTTTAAAACCCATAGATCAAAGAGCAGTTTATTTGATAAAGTCGTAACCCGGGAAATAAAAATTTGCATTGGGGCCGTTTTTTGGGTTTTAAAAAACAAAAAAAGCATGTAACATTTGTAAGCTTTTCTTTGTTAAAAATTTTTTTTTCATATTTTTTAAAGACATTTTAAAGCTTGTTAAAACATTTCGAAAATAAGATTTTTCAATCCCCGTGCCGATTTTAAAGACTCCCTAAAAACTGTATTGCACGGCCCTGCATATATTTTACGTGACGTAATTTGCGTTAACAAAAAATGGCGTTAAAGGGCGGACTTTTAAAAAGTTGGCTTTTTTACTTTTAGGCGCGTAATGATTTTTTTTTTACGAAAAAATCTTTTTTTTTGGGGATGTGGTTAAAATTTTTTTTTGCATTTTTAGAATTTTTTTGCCGGTTTTTTTCGTTCAAAATGCTTTTTAAACAATCACTCGGGCCCTTTTCGGGCCCCCTCGATTAAAATTTATGCCATTTCAAAACGAAAAGGGTAATTGATATCTATTTCCTAAGTTATATATTTAACGCTCTTTTGAACAGATACTGCGAAGTAGAAGTGTCCCCCTTTATATGCCCTCTTCAAAATTGGGGCGATAAATGTAAAAACAGTAGGTGAAAAAACTAATACAAAATTTACGTACACATATTTTAAGTCATTTTTTTTTCTTTCCCTTGTTTTGTTTTCTTGATCATAATTTTGTTACTAGGAATTTTCCAACCGTTGCAATCAAAAAATGTCATTTGTAAATTCCGAAAACGTTGCAATCAAAAAGAGTCTATGTAATGGGTTCATTTCAATTTGGGTGTGAAGCGAGACAAAAGTTTGGAAAAACAAATTAACCCGTGCATATAAATTCATTTATTGAAACAAAATGTTTCAAAGGCAAAATGGTAATTTGGAAATTTAACTTTTTTTTAAACAAACCAATTGATGATTGTTATCATATTGATATGTCTACATTTTTATTCTTGATGAAAATTAAATACTAATGGTTTACCAGTCAATTAATAGACATCATAGAAAAAGGTCAAAGGGTCATTATGAATACTAATAAAACACATGATTTATTAAAATTGTAATAATATTTTATTTTTAAAACTGCATCAAAATAAAGCTCTGTTTAACATAAATACGATAGAAAAAATATGTGTATATAAAAATAATAATCAATATTTAAAGAGGTAGCCAAAGAACACATGTCTCGTGCTTACGAGATTTTAATTTTCAAAAAGTCAATCATTTAAAAAAAACTGAATCATATTCTTCTTCTTCTGTTACTTTCTGGGCAATTAGAATAGTTATAGTGGTTAAGTATTTGTGTATGGAAGTCAAAACACTACTGTGCTTACATTTTGCTACTGTTATGACTAATAACTTCACATTTAGCCCTATTTTCTTCAGGTAGCAAGCATATAGAATGCTCTAAATTAAAATTATTAATTAAACATTAAAGAACTCATGCTTGCCTTTGCTAAAAAGTAAAACAAAAATTCGTATCTGAGGAATAATGTGCCTTTAAGCTCTGATAATAATCAACATGTTATGCTAATCTCCATGGGACTATTTTTACTGCGTATGCAGAAAGAAGTTACAAATTGTTACTTGGTCAACATCATATTCCATGCAAGATTTTATGAAGATAATATGAAGATAATAAACACTTTGTATGTCATACATTAAACATACATTTGTAATATGAGTCGCTGATATAAAAAGAAAAGTTTACACACGTTTTAAAGGCACTCTACTGAGGTATAAAAGCATAAAAACATAAAATTTGAATTTCTTGCATAAATGAGCGTGGGCACTTAAAACCAAAAAAAATATGCAAAAAATAAAATAAAATAAAAATAAAAAATATACTCAAAATTATATTGAAAATCTTATTTTTGTGATATTCTTAACCCAAATTTGAGTGAAAAGCATTGCAACGCTCTTCAATTTTTGGTCATTTGTAGCAATTAGAATAAATTTTATCCTGGAAAATGGGAGTGATCAATGATCTGAAATTTTTCACAAAATTAGGATATTGGTCTAAGCATACACCAAATGGAACGTTGAAGCAGCACGCCTCCAGATTCATGCTAATTATCATGAAAATTTTGAAAATGTAATTGAATGTATAATATTGTGAAATAATCAAAAGGAAGCAATTTAAACACATTATTCAATCGCACTTACAACCCACGTAAATTACCAAAAAAGTTTGGTCCAAGTATGCATAAATAGCCCTTTACTGCGTTAGTAACGCGGTAGAAATATACTTGTTAATACCGAAAAATCTCTCATTAACCGCACATAACATTTAAAATATTACTTGAATCTTGAATCATTTTACTTTTCCTAAAATCTTAGTACATATTTCTCAAGTTTGATTTAATTGAAATATTTTGACTCATCTGGAGGCATGCAGCTTTAATCTCGAAAAAAAAAATATTTCATTTACCGTCATGTCAAGAAAACCGGAGTGGAGTCCCTTTAATTGCAGATGTTCTACAACGCCATCTGTTCCAATGTACTTAAATCGGATGCTATCAGTTTAATTTTTTACCCAGAAATTATGCAGTGTCTTCTCACGTAGTATTCAAATATATTCGTTACAATTTATGAAAAGAAGGTTCTCTGTTTTGAAATCTACATAACTTTAGCTATGATATTATTGCAAAAATACGATGTAGTCATGAAATTTTTCACATTTAAATTTATAGTTTTATTTAAATTAGTTTTATCTGCACATTGAAACTAAGACGACAACGACAATCTTTACATTCGTATTTCACTAAAGCAGTTCGTCTGGGTGGTTGGTTTAAGTTTACGTTCGTTTATGTTGATACCGTAATCTTCTAGAATTCCCAGGATTCTCTTTAACTCTGCCTCCGACACGCCCTCTCTGGTCCTAGTCAACACCCACAAATATTCTAGAATGTAAAATAAAAAATCAAGTTATAAGATAAATTTTATCATTATTGCCCTTAATTAATAATTGAGTTAATAGCTAATTATTAAGAATACTCTGAATCAGTCAATTCGCAATCTTACTCAGCCACATTCTAGTCTAAATAATTAAACAAGGCAGAGATTTAGAACAGTATATGAGCCGCGTCACGACAAAACCAACATATTAGGTTTGCGACCAGCATGGATCCAGACCAGCCTGTGCATCCGCGCAGTCTGATCAGGATCCATGCTGTTCGCTTACCAACTCTATTACAAGTGGAGAAACTGACAGCGAACAGCATGGATCCTGATCAGACTTCTCAAATGTCCTTGGCTATTTAAAGTTGCCTTCAGCTTGTATATTCGTTTTGGAAAAACAATTCAGTGTTGTTTCAAACTAAGTATTTCCGTTTTTTCTATCTTGGAAAAGTGCTTCATATCAGTTTTAAGTAAAACAACGTCCCGAGAGTATTTTATGACGCGTCACGGCCAGTGACGTCACGGTCAATGACGTTCCTTTTATTAGGAATCGTTCGCTTTACTTTTTGGAAGGCGGATTGATAGATTAGAAGCATCGAGGGGTGTCCTTATTGTTCATGATGTTTATCGTCGGCAAATGTCATTTTCCACCTTAATTCTTTTGATTTGACAATGATATGAAAATGTATCTAAAAATAATACACACAACCTTTAGAAAAGCTGAAGGTCGCTAAAATTTATAAAGTATAAAGGTGTTGTGATACTATTAACTTAAAACCCATCGGCGTGGTCCAAAGAGTGCTCGAATTCACAACCACTTTGTGAAAAAGGCAGGCACACTACCCACTAGACCAACACTCCCTTAACTTTATAATGTTTGGCAAATTCAAAACATAACAAATGACAAATTCAAAATATAACAAATGGCAAATTCAAAATATAACAAATGGCAAATTCAAAACATTACAAATATAAACACATTGCCTTCTTATATATATATATCAACTGTTCAAAGAAATGGCATAAAAAAGCTACCCGATTAATCGAGTAAAAAAATTCGATTAAGACTATACTCACGTGAATTGAATTGGATCGCTCCTTTTGGGGATTCAGAACACGACCAAACTATAGAATAGTTGGTATAATCCGTGGATAACACCCAATAATCACCGTACGGCGCAACTGGTAGAATGAAAAAAAAAAACAATAGTACGTCGGTCAAATTTACAGGAACATATCTCACATTCTAATCGAAGATTTTTTGAAAGAAAAAAAAAAACGGTATTGAATGAGAGGATATAAGCGCTTTTCTTTTAGTATGAGGTTAAATATTATGTCTTTTTTAAAACGTTTCTTTATATATAAATGTAATAAAAAGAATTTTTTTTTAGTTTAGTGTAAGATTGAAATATATTTCACCTTGTGAACACCCAAAAGTTTCATTTTCACTCGTGGCTGCGGCCACTCGTTAAATATACCTTTTGGTTCTCACCGGGAAATATTTTTTCCGATTTCTTACACTAAACTAAACAAATTTTCTCTATTGTTTACGTTAATTATGTAGATTAAATTTTTAAATATCAATGATTTATTAAAAAAAAAATTGTTCATTTTACATCCTAATAAGTTCATTAAAAATTTCGGCATATTTTCGCTAATTTTTTCCGTAATCGTAAACTAATTGAAATCGTTAAAGCTCTTAAAGACCAGGATCAAAAAAAAAATGTTCAATTTAAAAAACAGCCTTTTGAAATAAATAGCTTATACGGAGGTATGACGAAATTTTGTCGATAAAAAGAATGGTTTTTGATTTTGTAATAAAGTTGTAAAATTAAAATAGATAGATAATCATAACTTTACACTCAGAAAATCTTTACAACCTAGCTTGGCGTTGTCTTGAACCACAGCTTTCACCTATTATCGTGTCAACTTTATCATTCCTATTTAGAAAGAGAATAAATTATTAAAACATAACAATATGCGCATGCGCCGTGAATTTTATTTTGTAATTGATATAAATTCAGTATGTGATTTTTTTGTAATTTTATGTTTGTTTCGTCTTTTTAAGGGGCGTAGTGATAAGAATTAAGCATTATGTTAATAAGATAATACGTTACGATGCTGAATAATGGGAGGTAATATGACGAGTGGTTTTGAAAAAAATGGATGGACAAAGGGAGGTACAATGTAAAAATTTTAACTGTAAAAGCTAGACCAGTAACAAAACAAAACAAAACAAAACAAAAAAAAAAACTTGAAAATGTCGACATATAAAAGCTGATATTACAAGCGTTAAATGCATTTGAGAGCAACCAAATGTTCATCCACTTCACCTGCCTTAGGTCAAAGTTTTCCTGAAGGCCGCACTTCCGGACAGCTACCCGAGCATTCGTGAAAAAACTGGCAACCCAACAAGCCCGAACATTAACGTGATCCCAACTACAAAAATCCAACACGACGCCATCTTTAACCAGTTAACAAAAAAATTGTCCTTTGATATTAACCCAATTTTTGATTTTCGAAATATGTAAATAATTATGTCTTTTTCACCCGTTGTTGACCATCCAAACCTTAAACCAATTTGGTAAATTTACACTAGTCATATTACAGCTGAATTTAAAAATTTACATATCAGGTTTATATACACTCTTAAATAAAAATCCAAATTATTGTCAAAAGCATAGTAAAACATAATATTTAAACTATAATTATTGTATATTTACAAATGCAAAGCTGTTTTTACAATATTCATATTGACTGTTTCCGGTCCAATGATCTTTTTTTAAATATTTTTTGGGGTTTACGCCTTGTTGACCTTTTTTGAAATTTTTGACAATCTATATAAGCACGGTACTTTTTCGCACTTAAGATATTTTAAATCCCCCTTAAAGGCAATGGGAACGCCCTTTGGGTTTAATTATCGATAAAAAAAATAATTTTTCGGAGCCCTGAGGGAAAGGGGGAAAAAAAAACTGCGTTTGGGTTTTAAGGGTTTTAAAAAGGGGCGTCATGTTCCAAAAGGGTTTTTCCCGTATTAGGGGGACTTAAAACTACCTGTTTTTAAGGGGCCACTTCATCTTTCCATAAAGGGAGGGATATCATTCTTTGGGGACCTATGCTTTTATAAAATTATAGGGGTGTAAGGTTTTTTTTAATTTGATAATTAAAGGAAAAAACAAAAAAAATTTTTCCCTTTTTTATAGAAAGTTCAAACATGGATTTTGTAATGTTTTAAATAATGATTTTAAGATCAATGTAAATGCTTAATAACGGAAGAAACCGCGCTGAATTTGATTTTTATTTTTTTCATAAAAGTAGCAAATGTAAACAAAATTTTAGTATTTTGACTTCCATACAAAATTCTTTAATCTCTTATGACTTTATTTAGTTTAAACATATTTTATTCCTTTTCATTTTTTTTAAAAGATGTACAAATTGCAGATATATAGAGAAAAAAAGTATAAAAATACGTTTTTGAATGAAAAGGGTTTGAACCACAAATTCAATGACTTAACTAATTGCCAGATAGCAACGGAAGACAAAATTATTGGTTAGGTTTAATTGGCCAGTAAATTTTTTTTTTTTGCCCACTAGGACAGAACACAAAACAATTAAAAAGGGTTTTGGGAAAAAAAAATTTAAAAAAGGGGAAAAAAACGGGCCCCTTTAAAATTTAGGGAAATATTTTTTTCCACATTTTTGTTTTTTTTAACATTGAAACCACACACCCAAATTTTTTTATCCAATACCCCCCTTTTTTAAAGTAGTGGGTCAATCTTTAGCAATAATTTTCCATAGGCAAGCGTTTTGATAGTTTGAAAATCTCTGATCCCCAACTTTCTAATAGAGTAAAAGGAAGATAGTGAGTGAATACAGTACCTCTCCGTTTTTTTCGAATAGTCGAGCTAAAAATGTATAGCTCGGGACCAGATTACAAATAGATCCAGATTCCCCATGCAATAAATGTTTAATCTGTCACGTTTTTCACGTGCATTTATCCATTATCAAATCGTCGGGAGTCAAATCCTGCATGGAGATCATGTACTATTCCAACTTCATTACAGGAATCCCGCGGACTTTTATGAGTTTTATTTGGCAAATTGTAAACACCGCAAAACGTTCCGTACCGCAAAACGCACGCGTGTGGACGTTTTTGCGGCGCATATCGTACACATTCCTGTGGACGCTTTTTGCGGTTTGCATTATTTTTTTCGTACTTGGGTACGGTTTTTTGCGGCGGGATACTGTTTTGCCTTTGCGTCGCATATCGTCCTATATTTTCTGTATTAAATTTTATATTTCATTATTAAACGTTTACTTTTATTAGTTTCTGTCACTTTCATATTGTTTCAGGTTTAAAGATATGACGAAATAAACATTAAAGTGCAATATTTTTTGTTTGAACCTATTAAATTCTTGACTTTTTACATTTAAAAAAGAAAGGAAATATTTAAAACCGAGGATGTTTTTTTCGAATAAATCTTTTTATTGAATTTGGAACAATGCAGCAGCAAGCAGCAGCAAAGATTTAAAAACGATGATATTGAAATAAATGTAATCTTATAGGACATATTAGAAAAGGACGGCCTTTACGGTTTTTTGGTTTTTCTACCCCGTTCATTTTTACGGGGGATGGATTGGGGGCTTTTGACAGCGTTTAGTCATATTTTGAGCGAGAGAGCTATATTGTCAATGGAGATGGGCCTTAAGTCGCCCAAGTCATAAATTTGAGCAAGAGAGCTTTTGTCGGGGGGGGGGTTTGCTTTTAGCCGCCTAGTCATAAATTAGAGGGAGAGGGAGAGAGAGAGCTTTTGTCGAGGGAGGGAGATTTTAGCCCGCCTTGGTCATTATCTGAGTGAGAGAGAGCTATTGTTGTGATGGGGGAGGGGCTTTAGCCGCCTAGTCATATTTGAGCCCAAGAGTTTACAAATTGTTTTGTTTGAATGCCATATAAGTAAATTCATAATTGAACAATTGTAATTTTATTTAATTTGAACAAAAGCAAAAAGGTTCATTTGGGGTCCTTGTTATATCGCCAAGCCTGCCTATAAAGGCATTGGATATTACAAATAAAAAGCAAGTACATTTCATGTACTTTTGGTTCAGAATCTGCATTGGTAACTTTGATATCAGTACTCAATTTCTAACGTCTGAAAATGGTCATCAATATCCAAATATTTCTGTAAAGACAAAGATGTGATTAATTTAAGCAAAATTTCAATAGACTAGGTCAATGTCAAATAGGAGGTCAATGTTTCATTTTCAAGATCAATTTATAGTTGAAACTATTCCCAAGATGTCCGTCCTGCCATAAATGTATTCAATGACATCTTTACATGATAACAAAGGAAGGCTGAAATTCAAAATTCAATTAATTTTTTGACTTTAAAATATGTCTTTATTTTTATTATTCAAAGGCAAATAAGCAAATAATCTTTGACATATTCAGTCGTTTTAGCTCATAAATGAACTTGATCGAGATCTTATTGTTATACATATTCTGTATAAAAAAAAATTAAGAATGGAGAAGAAACAAAGCACTAACAAGGTGAAATATAGTGCGTTTTTTTTGTTGTTGTTTTTTTTTTTGTTAGATTTAGCCTATATTCTAACTTTGTTGAGATTTTATGGTCATAGATTATTCTGTTGAAAATTGTCAAGATTGAAGAGAAATGAAAGCGTTGGAGTGATAAACAATGTTAAAATATAACAGATAGTGTAATTCAAGGGCAGATAACTCTCGACATATTGCTTAGGGGTATGTGGATGCTAGAGTGGTAACAAGCTAAATTTTGGACAGACGGACAGACAGGCGCATACTCAGGTGAGCTAAAATTTAATACACAATAATAAACTGGTCAAAAATTTTAACGAAAATTATATAAAACTTTAAAATATGGACGTTAATGCGGCAGGACCATGCCTTTTTTGCCGCAAAATGTACGTCAGAAAAAATGTGGACCGATATTGCGCCGCAAAACCCGTCCATATACGTACGTTTTTTGCGGTTACGGACGTTTTTTGCGGTTGTTAACATTGCTACTTGATAAGGATATAGAAGTTGCGATCTTTTTTAAAAGGCAATTAACGCAGTTAATACTGTTTTTATTACATTGTCTGGATCGAAATAGTATTAATTCTAAAAATCGATTTTTTCGGATAGTCAAGCTCAAATTGTATAACTCAGACAAAGATTACAAATAGATCAGATTCCCCATGCAATAAATGTTTAATCTGTACGTTTTTTACGTGCATTTATCCATTATCAAATCGTCGGGAGTCAAAAACCCGCATGGAGATCATGTACCATTCCAACTTAAAACCCGAAAACCCCGGGACTTTTTTTTGGTTTATTTTTTTACTTGATAAGGATATAGGAATTTTCGATCTTTTTTTTTAAAACAATTAACGCAGTTAATTACTGTTTTTTTTTACCCATGTTTTGGATCAAATGGTTATGCCCCTTAAAAAACCCAATTTTCAAACCGATTTATTTGAGATTGTTTTTTGCAATATAAAGCTATACTTCATATTTTTGTTTAGTTTAAAAATGATTTAAAAGGACGGGGGTTTTTTTAGACAGTATCTTTTATATTTGATTTCATTGACGTTGTTAGTTTTGTGAAGTGAACTTTAAAAGGTTATGCTAATTTTAAAACATGTTTTATTGGTGACTTCCCTGGGAATTTTTTTCATGTTTTTAAAGAAACAAAAGACAGAAAGGGGCTTTAAACTGGGAAACATGTTGTTAAACACTGGTGTTTAAAAATCATGGAGCCCTTTAATTTTAAGCATGTATATCTATAAAGAATAACACAAAAATTTTGGAAAAACCCTTTACCCAAACGGGAATACTTTTTTTTTACCCCAGAAGGCTTGGGAAAAATTTAAAGCACCGGTTTATTTTACAATCTTTACGCAAATTTATCTCCCTTTTTTGATTTTTTTGGGCGTTTTGTGTACATGTAAAGGGAAGGAACGGGTTCGGGAGTTTTGGACTCTTTTTGGTTTTTTGCAAATTAAAACACATAAGGGGGTTTTAAATTTCCCCTCCATTATTTGTTGGTTTTGACGACCCCAAAAAAAAAAAAACCCATAAAAGGGCGGGCCCAAAAAATGCATGAATGTTTTAAGCTTTTAGTTTTTTTTTAAGCATATTTATTTTTAAACTCGATTGCGAAACAAAGTTCTTGGAAAACAACATTTAAATCACTTTCGGGTCCGCTTCCTGGAACTTAACATTACGGTTGTCAAAATGAATTGAATGAAAATCGTGTTTTTCCCGGAGTAAGGCCTTTCCAGTTCACGAGCCCTAGGTTGAGAAGCAGACACCTAATCCACTAGCCACATAAACATGAACGCTTACAGGTTTAAAAGGATGATCCCCACACACATATATCTTTATTTATATTTTTTTACAGAGGCCAATACATGTCTGTTTGTTTTAATTTAAACGGGTCATGTTTATGTGGGCTAGTGGTTAAGGTGTCTGCCTCTCAACCTAGGGATCGTGAATTCGAGCCTTACTCGGGTCACGATAACGAATCCTCATTTGACACCAGTACTGTTTAGTTCCAGGAAGCTGACTCGAAAGTGATTTAAATAATGTTTCAAGAACGCAATCGAGCTTAAATAAATATGCTTAAACTAAACTAAACTAAACATTCATGCATGTTTTGCCGTCGTTATAGCTTTTTATTTGTTTGGGTCGTCAGACCAAACAAATAATGGTAGCGAAATTTCAGACCCTTATGTGCTTATTTGCAAAAACCGAAAGTAGTCCAAACTCCTCGAAGCGGTTCCTTCCCTTTACATGTACACTAACGCCGAAAAATCTAAAGGGAGATCACTGCGTAAAGATTGTCAAATGACCGGTGCATTAATTTTCAAGCCTTCTCGGGTAAGAAAAAGTAGTTCCCGATTGGTCGAAGGTTTCTAATATTGTGTTATTCTTTATAGATATACATGCTTATATTAAGCTCCATGATTATTTACACCAGTGTTTAACAACATGTTTACCAAATTCAGCGCCTTCTGTGCTTTGATTCGTTAACAGGACATCTTTATTAGTCATCAATCAACATGTGTTAAATTAGCATCACCTTTAGTTCACTTTACAAAACTAACAACGTCTATTGAAATCAAATATCAAGATATCTGTCTGTTAAAACACCGTCCATATCAGTTTTACTCAGCAGGGAATATGAAGTATAGCTTTATATTGCAATACAATCTCTTATCAATCGGCTGCAAATTCGATTTTAGAGCTATACCATTTCGATCCAGACATCGTAATAAAACAGTATTAACTGCGTTAATTGCTTTTAAAAAAGATCGCAACTTCCTATATCCTTATCAAGTAGCAAATAAAACTCATAAAAAAGTCCGCGGGATTCTGTATGAAGTTGGAATAGTACATGATCTCCATGCAGGATTTTACTCCCGACGATTTTATAATGGATAAATGAACGTGAAAAACGTGACAGATTAAACATTTATTGCATGGGGGAATCTGATCTTTCCGAGCTATATATTTTAGCTCGACTTTTCCAGAAAAAAAGGAGATACTGTACACACTCACTCTCACTTTGGTTGCGTTTTTGTGCGCATGTTGGCATTTCCAAGACTACTGTAGAAAATGAGCCGAAAATTCACTTACGTTTTTGAGAGATGAATAAGAGGTCACTGTCCAAGGCCCATAACTCTTAAATAGATTTTGACAGAATTATGGCCCTTTTTTAACTTAGAAAATTTTACATAACCTAGACTCTTGTTTTACTAATAGTCGAGCACGCTGTCCTACCGATAGCACTTGTTTCATCTAAAACATACATGAAAGGTACTTCCAACACCACGTGTATTTATGATATGAAAAGTAACAACGTGTGACCTCTTTGTTGCTTGCACTGACCTCTGCAAACATCAAGTAAGTTAAAAAAATATATAGAAGCGGTTATCGCATCTTCTCGGCCCTTTCCGTCAAACTTCGGATATTATTGAAAATAGCCGAAATGATCCGATTGTCGGGCTTCCTTTCACTCTATCTTCCTTTTACTGTATTAGAAAGTTGGGGATCAGAGATTTTCAAACTATCAAAACGCTTGCCTATGGAAAATTATTGCTAAAGATTGACCCACTACTTTAAAAAAGGGGGATATTGGATAAAAATTGGATGTGTGGTCATCATTGTAAACAAACAAACTGTGAAAAGATATCCATATTTAAAGGCCTGTTTTGTCCCAGAAATGCTTTTAATTTTTATTTCACAAACCTTTTAATTGTTCGTGTTCTGTCATAGTGTCACAAAAAAGAAATTTACTGGCCAATTACCTAACCAATATTTTGCTTCCGTTGCTATCTGGCAATTAGTTAAGTCATTGAATTTGTGGTTCAACCCTTTTTCATTCAAAACGTATTTTTATACTTTTTTCTCTATATATCTGCATTGTACATCTTTTAAAAAAAATGAAAAGGAATAAAATATGTTTAAACTAAATAAAGTCATAGAGATTAAGAATTTTGTATGGAAGTCAATATACTATTTTGTTTACATTTAGCTACTTTTATGAAAAATAAAATCAAATTCAGCGCGGTTTCTTCCGTTAAAAAGCATTTACATTGCTCTTAAATCATTATTTAAACATTACAAAATCCATGTTTGAACTTTCTATGAAGGACAGATTTATTTGTGTGCCTTTAATTATCACCGTTAAAAATACCTTACACCCCTATAGTATTTATAATGCATAGGTCGATATGAATGATATCGTCTTCATGAAAGATGAAGTGCGTTAAAGACAGGTAGTTATAAGTCCCCTAATACGAAAACCTGTGGAACATGACGCCCATTAAACCTTAAGGACCAATCGCAGTTTTTCGGCCCTTTCCGTCAGTCTCCGAATAATGATTGTTATCGATAATAGCCAAGGACGTTCCGATTGCCTCAAGGGCACTTGCAAAATATCTTAAGTGCGAATGTACCGTGCTTATATAGATTTACAAAAGTACAAAGGCTCAACAAGGCGTAAACTATAAATATTTAAATAAGATCATTGGACCGGAAACAGTCAATATGAATATTGTAAATACAGCTTTGCATTTGTAAATATACATAATTATAGTTTAATATTATGTTTTACTATGCTTTGACAATAATTTGATTTTTATTTAAAGTGTATATAAACCTGATATGTAAATTGTAAATTCAGCTGTAATATGACTAGTGTATTTACCATTGGTTAAGGTTGGATGGTCACACGGGTGAAAAGACATAATTATTTACATATTTCGAAATCAATTGGGTTAATATCAAGGACAATTTTGTTTTGTTAACTGGTTAAAGATGGCGTCGTGTTGGATTTTTGTAGTTGGGATCACGTTAATGTTCGGGCTTGTTGGTTGCCAGTTTGTCACGCTCGGGAGCTGTCCGGAAGTGCGGCTTCAGGAAAACTTTGACCTAGACAGGGTGAGTGGATGAACATTTGGTTGCTCTCAAATGCATTTAACGCTTGTAATATCAGCTTTTATATGTCGACATTTCAAGTTTTTTGTTTTGTTTTGTTTTGTTTTGTTTTGTTACTGGTCTAGCTTTACAGTTAAAATTTAGGTTTTCAAGGTGGAAATTAAGAAAAGTAGCCTTGACCAGTTGAATGACCAGAAAACAGGTTTTTCTGCTTTTTTTTTGAGGAGGGGGGGGGGGGTTCTGGTTTTGTTTTGGTCCGTAACCGGATATGAACCTGAAGGGAAAAGTTTTACATAATATTATTTTAAAAAAACATATGTTAACGTTACTTTTCAAAAATAAAACAAATTTCGTTGTTTGGCAATTGTTTTAATAACTTTGCCATTTTTAAATTCTGCTATTCTGAATAGCAGAATTAAAAAAAAACGTAATATGAATTTCATATTACGTTTTCGTCACGTTACCTAAATTACATCATCTTTACGTGACATAATTTACGTAATCGTCACGTGACTTTGATTACGTAACCATAACGTGAAAGCATTCTTGAATTTCAGTATTTGGGAAAATGGTACGAGAACAGGCGATATTCCAACTGGTTTTCTCTCTTTTCAAATTGTGTCTCTGCCGAGTATAAGAAAACGTCTGATACCAGCGTTCAAGTGAATAATACAGGATGGCTGTATTTGTAAGTATTCTTTTGAAGTAACTTTCAACTTTAAAGCAGCATACCTCCAGATTCATGTTTTTTTTCATGAAAATTTTGATAAAGTATTAAAAAGTAAAATATTGTGAAGTGTAATTTTTACAATGCAAACAGCATAAACAACCAATGTAAATTACCAAAAAAAAAAAAGAGGTCAAACTATGCAAAACTAGCCTTTACTGTGTTAGTAACGCAGTAGAAATATGGGGGAAATTCTTTTTACAAATGTTAACTATTTTGAACCCTTTTTTCCGAATCATAAATTTTGTGCGCCTTACATATCTTTTAAGTTCATTTTACAAATCTTAACTTATCTTTACCCGTAATCTAAGAAAAAAATGCAAATAACAAATATTAATTTATGTGTACACTTTATTAAACTAATAAATTGCTTCCACAAACCATAACTTATCTTTCACACTTAATTAATTTACATTTAAAATCCATTTTTATAAATCTTAACTTCTATGCTATCTTAACCTAATTTTAAAGTTTCTTTTATAAATCTTAACTTATAATTATGTTTCCATTTACTTAACGAAAAAGATCCTTTTACAAAATCTTATCTTTTATGTACCCTAAACTTAAAAGTTCCTTTTACAAATCTTATCTTATATGTTCCTTTCACTTAACTTAAAATTTCCCTTTAACAAATCTTAACTCATCATCACAATTTCTCCTCATAACTGATTGTCTCCCTTTACATGAATTTAATCAATTTATTAACTTCATTTATTTTGTAAACCTTTACCACCTTATCTCAACTTTAAACATACTTTACCAAACTTATTACATTGTACCTCCCTTTGTCCATCCATTTTTTCAAACCACTCGTCATATTACCTCCCATTATTCAGCATCGTACGTATTATCTTATTAACATAATGCTTAATTCTTATCACTACGCCCCTTAAAAGACGAAACAAACATAAAATTACAAAAAAATCACATACTGAATTTATATCAATTACAAATAAAATTCACGCGCATGCGCATATTGTTATGTTTTAATAATTTATTCTCTTTCTAAATAGGAATGATAAAGTTGACACGATAATAGGTGAAGCTGTGGTTCAAGACAACGCCAAGCTAGGTGTAAGATTTTCTGAGTGTAAGTTATGATTATCTATCTATTTTATTTACACTTTATTACAATCAAAAACCATTCTTTTATCGACAAATTTCGTCATACTCCGTATAAGCTATTTATTTCAAAAGCTGTTTTAAATGAACATTTTTTTTGACTCCTGGTCATCAAGACGCTTTAAGATTTCAAGTTTACGATTACAGAAATTGGCGAAATATGCCGAATTTTAACGAACTTATAACGGATGTAAAATGACATTTTTTTAAAATAAATCATTGATATTTAAAATTTATCTACATAATTAACGTACATAAGAAGTTAATTCGGATAGTTGAATTCCGGATCATATTACCTTTGAAAGGATGAGATCTATAAAAAAGGAAAGATAAAATAAAAGATATTCTTTTGAAAAATCGTTCTTGTTGACACTGGTAACGTCTTGCATTGATACATACTGATCAAGGGAGGTAAGCACTGCGAGTAGTTTGGTCAAACATGTCAAAGCGGGGTTGGCTTTCGCGTTTGGTTCTAGTTTAAACATAATTTATTGCATTATATACATGTTTACAAACATATTATACAAATAATGAGAATATATCAAAATGCAAATGGGTTGGGCAACAAGTTCTTGCAACATTAGATTAAGCCCTTCCCAGAAATTTATATAACACAAGAAAATACTTTTAAGGCAACAATGATTACTTTTAACACGTATATAAACTTTAAAATATGTATTTGAATTTTAACAGCTCATTTATTCATTGAAATTTATTGTACAATTTGGATTTTGATATGCCATCCATTGGTCCTATTGTAGTACAGTCACTGCATTTATTTTATCACATATTTAAAGAAATATAAAACTTCTTCTTTTATTACAATATCAGTTACATTTATTCTCTAAAGCCTTTATCCAATTTTACGAAAATGCTCACTGACAGCGCTTTTTTTCTCTCATTCAATACCGTTTTTTCTTTCTTCAAAATCTTCGATTAGAATGTGAGAATATGTTCCTGTAAATTTGACCGACGTACTATTGTTGTTTTTCTTCTTTCTAACAGTTGCGCCGTATGGTGATTATTGGGTCTTATCGACAGATTACATCAACTATTCTGTTGTTTGGTCGTGCTCTGAATCCCCAAAAGGAGCGATCCAATTCAATTCACGTGTGTATAGTCTTAATCGAATTTTTTTACTCGATTAATCGAGTAGCTTTTTTATACAGTTGATATATAAGAAGAAAATGTGTTTATATTTGTTATGTTTTGAATCTGCAAGAAATTGTAATTATATGAAAGGGAGTGTTGGTGTAGTAGATAGTGTGCCTGCCTTTTTCACAAAGTGGTTGTGAATCCGAGCACTACGGCCCATGGTATCACAACACCTTTAATCTTTATAAATTAAATCGGCCTTCAGCTTTTCTAAAGGTTGAATGTATTATTTTTAGGTGCATTTTCATATGATTGTCAAATCAAAAGAATTAAGGTTGAAAATGACATTTGCCGACTATAAACTTCATGAAAAATAAGTATATACTTGATACTTCTAATCTATCGGTCTGCTTTCCAAATGAAAGGAACGTCACTGACCGTGACGTCACTGGCCGTGACGCGTCATAAAATACTCTCGGGACGTTATTTTGCTTAAAACTGACACTTTAACACTTTTCCATGATAAAAATACTGAAATACTTAGTTTTGATACAACACTGAATTGTTTTTCCAAACCGAAAAAAAGGCTGAAGGTCACTTTAAATAGCCAAGGACATACGAGTCGCGTCACGACAAAACCGACATAATGCGTTTGCGACCAGAATGCATCCGCGCCGTCTGATCAGGATCAATGTTGTTCGCTTACCAACTCTATTACAAGTAGAGAAACTGATAGCAAACAGCATGGATCCTGATCAGACTGCGCGGATGCATTCTGGTCGCAAACGCATTATGTTGGTTTTGTCGTGACGCGGCTCATATATTGTTCTTAGTAATTAATTCGACTTTAATATGACTGATAATGATTGCGGATTGGCTGATTCATAGTGTTCTTAATAATTGTCTATAAAATCAATTATTTATTAAGGGCAATTATTATAACTTTTAGCTTATAATTGATATATTGAATTTACATTCTAGAATATTTGTGGGTGTTGACGAGGACAAGAGAGGGCGTGTCGGAGGCGGAGTTAAAGAGAATCCTGGGAATTCTAGAAGATTACGGTATCAACATAAACGAACGTAAACTTAAACCAACCACTCAGACGAACTGCTTTAGTGAAATACGAATGTGAAGATCGTCGTTGTCGTCTTAGTTTCAATGTGCAGATACAAATGTAAATTTAAATGTGAAAATTTGCATGACAACATTGTATTTTTGCAATAACATTATAACTATATATTTCAAAACAGTAAACCTTATTTTCATGAATTGTTACGAATATATTTGAATACTGGGCCTTCAATTATTATGAAGTATTAACACTTAAAGAATTTGAAAATTCTCTTGAAATGAAAATTGTCAAAAAACGAATTGATAATAATGATATGTTCAAGAAATCATTTTCTTTCTTTTAAATCTCGGTTATTCTCGCGTTTTTTTTTAAATCTCGTAAGCACGAGACATGTGTTCTTTGGCTACCTCTTTAAATATTGATTATTATTTTTATATATACACATATTTTTTCTATCGTATTTATGTTAAACAGAGCTTTATATTGATGCAGTTTTAAAAATAAAATATCATTACAATTTTAATAAATATTTTTTTTTTTTATTAGCGTTTATGTATTTTGTGACTACCTGCGGACTTCAAAATACAAGAAAAGTATTTGACTATGACAACTGTTCGATAAAAAACTATGCTATTTTAGCGGACATTTAAACTGATTTGATCTATTTTAACTCATCATGAAAAAAGAAGAAAAAACAACAACAACAACAACAATACTGATATTAAAATACAAATAGAAGGGTGGTATTTAATTTCCATCAAGAGTATAAATGTAGACATAGCATAGCAACAATCAGAAATTGAGTTTTCTTGTTTCCGATATTTAACAAAAGTAGAATCAAATTGCCATATGGCGTGTACAACTGTGTGTTCAATAAATGAACTATATGCACTGGTAATTTGTATCCGACATTTTGTCTGCGCGTCACAGCCAATGAAATGAATCATTACATAGACTCGTTTGATTGCAACGATTCGGAATTACAAATGACATGTTTGATTGTAACGATCCGGAATTACAAATTACAGGTTTGATTGCAACGATTCGGAATTACAAATAACATTTCATGATCAGAGAGAAAACAAAACAATGAAAGAAAAACAAATCAACGTCAAGTAAACAATGACATGAATATGTGTACGTCATGTGTATTAATTAGTCTTATGTGTGCATGTACCGTCCAATGAAGATGCATATAAATGACACTTATACTTCGCAGTATCTGTTCACAAGAGCGTTAAAGATCTAACTTATGAAATAGATATTAATTTGAGTGCATTGTTGTAGAAAAGTTGATATGCGCAGGAATATCATCGCGAGGGCCGATAAGCCAGAGTGATTGATTACAGAGCATTTGAACGATAAACCGTGCATTACTATACTAAAATGCAAGATCGATTTATCACATACCCAAAATAAAGACCGTTTAAGGTAAAAAAATATTAACGCGCCTATAGTATAAAGCTAACATTAAAAATACGTCTTTACGCCATGTTTGTTTAACGCAAATGACGTCACGCCAAAATATATGCACGGCCGTGCAATGCCGTTTTTACGGCACGGGTTTGCGAAAACTTACATACCCAAAATAAATACCGTTTAACGTAAAAAAATATTTACGCGCCTTTAGTATAAAGCTAACATTAAAAATACGTCTTTACGCCATGTTTTTATAACGCAAATGACTTCACACCAAAATATATGCACGGCCGTGCAATTCCGTTTTTACGGCACGGGTTTGCGAAAACTTACATTACGAAACGTTTTGACAAGCTGTAAAAGTGCCTGATAAATATATTAAGAAAAATATATATCAAAGAAAAGCTGTACAAATTTTACACGCTTTATTGTTTAAAATAGCAAAAATCTCCTAATGCAATTTTTATTCCGGATTACGACTTGATCAAATAACTGCTCTTGTGATCTATGGTTTAGATGATTAAAGAATTCATATAATTGATCCTATTTATTTGAAAACCGTTTTTAATGAACAAGACTTTTCTGTTACTCTTGGTCATATAGACGCTTATTAGAGAAGAAGGAAATACGCATTTCACTAAGCTTTGAATCGTACCATGGTTTATATTTACCATATTGCTATGGTTACAAACAATGGGTTTACAAACCAAGCCATGTCTGACAACGACAGGTTTTTATCTATCGTGTATTGTATTCTAAAGCGATGTGACTTTTTGCAATGGTTAATTTCCGGTCGAAAAGGCACCGATGGAATGGAAGTCAATAAATGCAATCAGAGTGATTTTGAGATTGAAAAGCGATGAATCTTGTAAATCTGTAAAAATTGAAACCTAGCGTGACTCGTGATCCATACAATACAGGGATATGTTCGTAAAGATTTTAGGCGTAACAAAATGTTCAGTTTTAATTCGAGATTTAAAAATAAAATAGAAAATGTTATCAATGTAAATAAGAACAGTTTTTAAATTCATATTAAGAATGATACTTTTTTTCCTTCTTTTTTGTTGTTGAGAAATTTGAGACGTTACAAAATTGTTTTGTTGTGTTGGCACCGATATGAAACTACTGTTTGACTTTTATAAACATTGTAGAACGAGACATGCGACATTAACCTTGCTGGGTACCAGAACTTGTTCGGTGGTTTAGCCGCTAGATTATTCCCCTTTGCGCATCAATGTAAGATCATGTGATGTAAAATGGAAGCGTTTTTTTAACAACAACAAACAACACCTCCCTCCAAAAAAAAAAAAAAATTATACACACAAAGAAAAACCCAGATCATTGATTTTTTAATAAACCGTTATCAACATTCAGATAGATCTTGAAAGATGAATTACAAAATAAAGAAATAAAAAAGAATGGTTGTTAATCATGAATCTTAAATCATAGTTACTACGGAGATTGTTGTCAATTACCCAGAGCATATTAGTGTGTGTTTTGTCTCTGTGTTGTTGTTACTGTTGTTGTTAATAATTAATTTGGACACTGTTAATGTTGTTTTGCGACTATATAGGTACAGAAAGACCTCCAGTACAATTGTTATATAATTAATTATATATATGTATATGTGCATGAAAAAAAAAACAACACACACACAACACCAAAAAACAACAACAACTAAAACATAAACAACAGCAATTAAATCGTGTTTGTTAGAAAGGAAAAGAAACCATACGCACTCTTTTGCAAAACAGTCATATATACAAATGAAGAAGTTAAACATAGCAAACTGAGAAAATATATGTGCTGATCTAGTAAATGGACAGCACAGCCTTTGAAAAGAAGGAATATGAACTGCGTCTAGCGAGGTTTTTACCAAAAAGACAATAACGTCATGTCCAACTTATTAGTGTAATATTAGGAGGTTTACTATAATTATTCATAGATAAATTAATGTATAAGTCAGTGCCAACCACACATCTCACGATATATATTGAAACGTCTTTTTATGACTAAAGGACGCTTGAGGACGAAATAATAATTACGTCTTTTTATGACGTCATTTCAGTGACGTCACTCCTTAATACAAAGGGCCTAAAGCGGTAGACACAGAACACATAGTTAAAATGTAACTTACGGTCTCTTTTTTCTGAATAATTCAAGCTCCACAAACGCACTTAGTCAGCTGAAAAAAACAAAAGAAACAAAAGTAAATTTTAATACAGTATTCTAAGTCACTTTGCTATGAATCAATATCCGTGAAAAACTAAGAAACCGTCCAAAAGAACACCCGTCCAAATGAACATTCGTCCCAAAGAACATTCGTCCCACCCACAACATTTTTTCATTTGCAAGATCTTGTCCCGACAAGGTGAGGCTAGTGTTTAGATTTGTTTGCACTCTTGAATCAATTAAAACGCAACAAGGATAACAATGTATGCCGCATTTGTTTTTGTTTTAACTATACTCGTAAAATGTAAAAAGCTAAATCTATTTAGTAAAAACACGACACATTTAGAATATGACGTCACTAATGAGGGATGACGTAATACTCATATGCTTATTCATACGCCTTTTTCCTGAATATTCTAAACGGATTCTACAGAAGAAATACATGTATATAGAAAATGAAAGAGTACTAAAATTGTAAAGTTTATCATTTCCATTGTGGAAAAAACCCTGTCAAGCGAAAAGTCGAAAATTTACAAGTTTAAATGGCGGGGGCGCGGAGGGAAATTTAAGAAAAAAAACCCTTCGCCTCGAGCCATCGCTAATCAGTGTGTTTTTGCCCCGCGACCCCGCAAAGCGAAAAGTCGAGAACTAACAAGCTTAAATGGCGGGGGCGCGGGGCGGAAACACGAATGGCACAAATCAGCCGCCATACTTATGCAATTTTCACTATAATCCGCCATTTTCTCCAAAGCACTTTGTGCACTTTCTTAAGGTGTGTACTTAAAGATTAAAATAACTTTAAACTAATTTGTTATTTAAGTAATTGTTACAATCTAATAATTTCGTCTGCTGGGACGCTAAAATTCAATTAAAACTATGTCAAGTGTGAAAGTTAATTATCCTGACAATTTAATGTCTGCAGCGAGATTAAAAAATGAAGTCTCTCATTTGTAATATCCTTTTTTATTTCTCTACAAAATAATTTCAAAATTGACTTCAGTAGAGCAAGAGAAATAAACTCGCCAAAACATGGTAACTTAAGAAGCAAATATTTTCAAGAAGAACACATAGCAGAATATTTTTACCAAGAACACATATCAGAATATTTTCACCAAGAACACATAACAGAATATTTTTACCAAGAACACATTGAAGGTTAGCAGCAGAATACTTTTACGAAGAACACATAACAAATCATTTTCATTAAGAACACATAATTTCACATCATTATTTCACTCAGAACACATAACATTGAACTTCCCTTTTTGTACAACACATAACTTGTAATAAATGCAAAAGAACACATAGTGTTGTAGTTTCATTAGGGAAATGATACATATGTTAAAAATTTTAAAATTTACATTTGAGCACTTTTATATTGCCTATTAGTTGATACGACAAAGCTTTTAAAGAGAAATTCAATTCCCGAACCCGTTGGTGTTCAAATAACATTTGTTGTATCAAGTTGTTCCGTCTATACCGTGTATATCAAATAAATAAATACAATTAAAAACAACCTGCATAATTTATAATTTGTCTAAAAATAGTATTTCTTAAAAAGGAAATTCCATGTTCTGTAATTGAGGCAGTGATTTTGGTAAACTGAAAATTAGTAAATTAAAGAAAATGTACTACAATTCAATGTACATTACATTTTACTTTGTTAGATTATAATTACATACTCTATACTATGAAGTAAACTGTGTTTGGGTTTTTCAAGGGCCATAATTTCTCAGATATGCCATCAATTTTATTTCTTAAAAAACTCTTTACTTTTGTGTATCCGATTACGATTACAGTTTCCGGAAAATACTCGTTTGCCACTTAATGAACGTTGTTTTTGGTTTTTTTTATATTTATTTATGGTCTAATTCGTTACACTCAAACGAGCATAAATCATTTATTCTTCAATAATACACCTTTGAAATAATAAACAACACAACACAGAGTTTAAAGAGGCTAGAGGGAGTATTTGTAAGCCGTCTCCACTAACCGTTTATTTTCCCAACCAACAAAAGACAAAATTCTGGATATAAATCTACATATCAATTTTTAAGACAAAAGTCCAAAAAAAGCTTCCATATGACTTAAAGTAATAAATTTACTAAGCAAATTCATCTGTTAAAATATGCCAAACACTTCGTGTAAAAGTAAAGAAATATAAACTTTCCAATATAACTGAGTAAAAACAGAAGTTTTTGGAAATGTTCGAAATGTCAGGTTGCTGCGAGCGGGATATCCAACCCTACTCCATCGTGGGAGGGGGAGGTATTGTTGAAGGATGAACGGAGGTTCAAGACCAGCGTCTCCTTCGAACCTACCTGACATTAAACCCAAATTTAGAGGTCTATAATTGTTTGTCATAATGGAAAAAGGAAACGAATTTTGAAAATTATAAATAGACAAAAACACAGATAATTTCTCCCTGAAATAAACTCATTTCATGTACATAATTTTATGCAAACGAAATAATAATTCACAATGAATCGAAACGGAATAAAATGAATATGCCTCATCGATTTTGAAAGTCCATTGTTTATTTTGCGTATAAAGACACATGTTTACTTTACTCCGAGCTGTACATAATCCTGAAAAAGAATTGTAAGAAACATTTACAAAACTTTCTGTTGATCGAAAATATTTCAATATTTTCGGAAATTTCACATCTAAACGGCTTGACAAATAAACCTTACAAGAAACTCATGCACTATTGCCGCCAAAAACATAGCTTCCGATTACTTCCTTATAAGGAAATACTAAGTTACGGTGTATGATTCTGATAATAAATACATCTACTTTTTTGCTCCATTTGTTCTGTTGGCAATTGGTATAATTATATTGAATAAGTTTTTTGTATGGAAGTAAAAGTACACTGAAATACCTTCTTCTTTGAGATGTATGTTGTAATTGAGGTTGTATACCACACTTAAGTGAAATTAATTATGCTAATAAAACAATTTTCAAACATCGAAGAGTATGTAAATTATTACTAAAATAGATTTTTATTACCTTCCTTTATTTACATGAAATGTTAAATTCGGATATATCTTTATAAATAATGCTTTTTGGAACTTATAAAATTGATAAATCTTAATTTGAGCATCATTTTTATGATATAAAACCATAAAAAATTGTATTACAGCACCTTTAAACATCTTAACTCTAAAACATGATAAACAAGATCAACAAGAAAAGGCGAAGTTCAATGAACTCTAATTCCTTTATTT
Source organism: Ruditapes philippinarum (assembly GCF_026571515.1). Classification (NCBI taxonomy): domain Eukaryota; kingdom Metazoa; phylum Mollusca; class Bivalvia; order Venerida; family Veneridae; genus Ruditapes; species Ruditapes philippinarum. The sequence goes on from NW_026857398.1 coordinate 24,671, forward strand.
AAAAAAAAAATATTTGACATATGTAAAAAAAAAAAATCAAACAATATTTATTTCTGGTGCATAATGTGCCTTTTATTAAAACTGTGCAGGGAAATCAATAAAACATAGTGAAAAATTCCCTTCTGAGAGAGAAATCAATAAAAACATTGTAACACCAAAACAATTTGAATAAATGACATTGAAGAACAAGAAAAGAAAAAAAATAATCAGACCAAAACAAAATAAAATAAAACAATAAAAACAACAACAACAGCAACACTCATTTATCCTAATGTGCTTACAACAACTGGTCATAAAAAGAACTGATTGCTTCCAAGGTAATCTAAATACATTTTATGTTTCCCTAATTATAAATATTTTCCCCTAATTATCAGAAAATTAACATTTCTAATAGTCCTTTAGTAGGAATTAATAAGCAGAATAACGTTTTATTGCGTTTTGTAGTATTACAACATTCCGTTATGCCATTTCCCACGGGTATTTATTTTGAGACAAAGTTATGATTTCTTTTATCACTCGAATTTATCAGGAACATTCTATTTTTACAATAATCCCTATATTATTACAAGTATGATTGGATTTACAATACTTTGCTATGCTATGCTATGCTTTGCTGTACGTTATAGCATCCGTTATGTCTTATTTTCTTTTACTTGGGGACCATACACCGCTATTCATGGAATGGCACGGAAGTGTCACATTGAAGTTTCTATGAAAACCGCCGTATGAACACATCTGCAGATGTTTATAAAATCATAATTTCACAATGTTGAATTCTGCTTAAGCCGGTGCTAGGGGCGTGCGCGGTAATTTGTATTATTCACTTCCCGTCCATGAACAGACTCACTCAATCATACCGAGCATGCAACTTTTTTTTAATTTTGTCGTTTTTGGGCGTTCTTTAGGGATTTCGTTTTTTTTTCTATTTTTCACATTTTGCTATGCTATTCAATGCTTAACAAGTTAATATTGTTCATCCGTTAAACGCAATGCATTGTTATGATACGATACGCTGTTTAATTATATGACCAACATATAATTCTTTAAAAGTATCCTAATTATCATTTTGCAAGCAAATAGTAGACTTTTGATAAAAAGAAAAGAAAGTCTGCCTTTTTTGAACATTTCGTAATGTTGAAAACCATGGCGTTCACTGCACGCCGCCTTTCCTCGTTGGTCTTGTTAATCATGTTTCATTTTCAACGCTGCAATTGTTATTTCAACTTATTTGTATATATATTAGGATGCCTTGAAGTCACGTGACGCATTCATGTCACGTGACTACGTTTTTTCCCTCATATTTAAAATGATATTGTATGATAACTGTCAGTAATAGAATGCTTTCATTACAGAACACGACATTTAATGAAGGATAATTCATAATAATTGTAGATAATTGCCAGTAATTGAACTAATGTGTATTTATTTTGGCTTTTGTTTGCTACTATCAGGTTTCTGCATACCAAGGTAATTAAGTATAAGTAAAACATATTGCTAGAGAATATATATCTATTGTATATTTGTTTTCTCCGTATAGAGTTTAATATGAATTTATGTCCAGAAGCTTCCAAGTACAGTAAGTGAGAATAAAGTACATGTACATGAATTTATCGCCGGTGTCAATCAAGCATATCATTTTTGCCGTATTGGGCGGCAAGTTTTAATTATCTTTCGCAGATTATATTTTGCAAGCATAATATATGTATGTACGTTATGCCAAGGCTAATTTTATTCTTACTTTTTTGCCTAATTTGTTAATTAAAATCAGCAATACTGGAGCCCGGTTTTAAAGGATGCGCGTACAGACGATGACGTCAGACGCTGAACGGTTTCGTGTGAACAATGTGCAGACAAAGTTAATTGTAGTTTTCAATCATCATAGCAGTGTAACTTTTAACTAACCTAACGTTTTACAGGAGTCGTAAGACTAAATAAAAACAATTATTTTCAGTGTAAATTTACAAAAACAAGAAGGAAATGAATAAAAATCTTTGAAAAACAAGAGAAAAATTGAAAAAAGAGAAAACAACAAGAAGAAAACAATCTCCCTCCCGCTCCCCCCCCAAAAAAACAACTAAAAAACAAAAAACCAACAACAAAAAAAACAAAAAAAAAAACAACCAACCAACCTCACACTGGCCATAGCTTTCGCAGAAGCGGTGGGTCTATCGCAGCGGCGGTGGAGTATTCGTCGCAGAAGCGGTGGATAAAATATGGCCGTTTGCTGTTGTCGGTAAGTATATGACTAAATTTTGTTTTATGTTTTAATGTTTTACTGGAAACACTTCTGCGACGAATACTCCACCGCCGCTGCGATAGACCCACCGCTTCTGCGAAAGCTATGGCCAGTGTGAACCTTACCCAATAAAAAAGTAAAAATAAAATATGAAAAACCACAACACACAAAAATAAACAAAAAACCCATACACGAAATGAAACAATAACATACAAAACAACAAAACAACAACAATAAAAATACAAATATACAGATTTAGTCAGATTAATAAAGTCATATTGTGGGCACCGAAACAGTTTTGGTCAGATATAACTCACTAATGCCTACTCCTCGCCAGACAAAAAAAAAATAGTTACACAATATTGCGAGTGGACGGATATAACGCAGATTCAATTCTAGTCCCCCCCCCCACCACCCTCCCTCACCGCCCAATCTTAATTCAAAGCAGACATACTGAATGCAAAACTTACTGCTAACCTCGACTTTGATGTTACTAGATTTGACAAGAAGTTTCCCCATGGGCAATCAACTGTTCCGAGGATTGTCTGTAAATATAGTAGACAAACAAACGATAATACTGGTTAACTTTACACCAACATCATCCTTATATTACTAATATGGAGCCGAAAAAAATCCCCGCACATTTTATATAATATTTATAAGATATGTATTTTCATTTATAGGGGCTATCGTAAATCTCAAATTTGAGGAACTTGCTATAGACATCTCTTCATGTTATGGTATTTCATGATAGTGCTAGATAAAGATCTATCTATTAAAATAAGATAAACAATATCAACAAGGAAAGGCGGCGTTCAATGAACGCAACCCCTAAATGACCCAGCAACAAGAGCAAGTGGCAAGGAGCCCAGGCGGACCCCAAACAAAAACAGGACAGGGCACAAGGCAGAGCATGGACAGGCTAATCGCCAAAACGACAAGCAATTCGTAACTGATAAGGAATTCAAAAAAAAAATGATTGAATAATAGGGAATAATTTGTACCTAATAACTTAATAAAGAACCCAAAGAAAACAAATAGAAAACAAATAAATGTTTGAAAAACAGGCCCACACGACACAGCAACATAGGACCATCGGCAAGGTGGCAATTTTGCTAACATAAAACGAACCTCTAAGAAGTTTTAACTGAAAATTCCGGAAACAAAGTGATCCCTCGGAAGCATTAATCACAACGAAATAACATAAGAATTGCAGACTCGGTTTGATTGAGTCTGTACATGAGGGATAATGAATAAGTGCAACATCCTTCACGCCCCCTAGCACCGGCTTGAGCGGTACTCAATTCTCAACACTTTATAGTGTTGGCATCAATGATCCCGAAGGACCAGAAAATATAACAACACTGAAGTGAAGTACGGGGCAACTTTTTACGGCTGCCACACGGCACTTGACACCTGCTGTTGTGAAAATTGTCTTTTACGAATGGTGGAGTAAACGGTAAAAAAAACCCACGACTTCTTAATCTTTCAAAGTGATTTATTACCCTTAAAAAACACCTAGCAAACAGTTGTTACCAGGGAAGATGGCGATTAATTTACCTTTGTTACAGTTTATTCAAACAATATTGTCTCTTGAATTTTATAAAATTGTTCAAAAAAACAACACAAAAAACAACAACTACAACATCAAAAAATAACAACAAGAACAACAAAACTTAAACATTAGTTAAAGCATAGGAGAAATTTTGAGGCTTGCATAAAAGGCTTTACAGGGATTCTTTATTTTTCTCTAATTTAACAAGGTGAGCAATTAATTTGAAAATTGAGTACCGCTCAAGTCGGTGCTAGGGGGCGTGAGGGATGTTCCACTTTTTCATTATCCCTTATGTACAGACTCAACCAAACCGAGTCTGTAATTTTCATGTAATTTTGCTGTTATTAATGCTTCGTAGGGACCGCTTTTTTCCAGATATTTATCCAAAACGTACATGCTTAAACACAATCGCACAAATGTTGAAAACTATTTACAATTTACAGTAGCAACAAGTTGTTTGTTTATCGTAAATATTTCCGAGAAGTATCATTGTACTTCATAGGAAGATTGAAAAAAAACTCAGCCTTGTGTTGGAAATTTGTTATGTTTTCCTCTTGGTGGGAATTGTTCTGGTATTATTGTCAATGTTTTGTTGCTTGAGCTGTGACAAAATAGTTCATTTCATAATGTAGTCATATTTTATATGTATATGAAAGGTTTTTTCAGACTTCGACTTTATACAAAACAGGACTATTTATAAAATACTTTCGTATGATAATTATGACGCAGTTGACAATAAAGTAACAATCGAAATACATGTATAAATAAACCAGAATGTGTCATTATTATTTCTTGTACACAAACATAAGGGAGATAAATTTTGCGTAAATTTGTCATTATTTTATTCACTCCTTAGAAAAATGCACTTTGATGTTAAGAAGAAAGATGAAATGTACTATAGTTAAGAAAAGTCGAAAGAAATCAAAGAAATAACAACAGAAGAAATACATTAAAAGGACGTCTTTTTATAGTTTTTTTTCTGCTTACAACATACAAATTACGTACAAACAGTAACTTTTAAAATGCAGTACACGATCCGCTTTAAGTTTGAATCTTGACCGGGACTTTAAATTCTTTCATGTGAAGAAGCTATCAAGCTAGCAGATTTCTACTGGTTCCCTAAAGAACACTAAAAACGACATAATTGAAAATGATGCAGGCTGTTCATGGACGGTACTTGAAAGTGCAAGTTACTGGACACGCCACCTAGCACCGACATTAAGCAGAATTCAAAATTTAAACACGAAAATGGTGAAATTTTGAATCAAACAAACTCACCTTTTATATAAAAGAATAAAATTATTTTCATGCCAACGGTTGATTAATTTCATACAGTTCCCATAGGCTTTGCTAAATTGTAAAAAAAAATCATTTCATTTGTCTATCCCAGTATTCATATTATGAATGGTAACCGTTAAAGGGACCCCACTGAGGTTTTTTGACATGATGGGACTGAAAATATTTTTTCCTGATAAATGTACCATTTGATGAAGATGTAGACCACGAATCTTTGTGCAAAATTTCAGATCATTCGCGCACGCCGTTTTTCCAGAATAAGTATTTAAATTGTAAAAAACTGACCCAAACTGAAAAGCGTTTAAACGCTTTTCACTCACATTAGGCTAAGAAAAGCATAAAAATACGATTTTCAATTTATTTCAAAGTATATTTCTTAACTATCTTTGCATATATTACTGTTTAAAGTGCCCCAGCTCATTTATGTAAAAAATTCAAATGTTATGTTTTTAGACTTTTAAACCTCAGTGGAGTCCCTTTAATAGGCAAACTGTCTGCATAAAAACCAATCCATCATATAAACAGATATATCCAATTAGTATCAAAAGCTGTGCAGACTTTATATAGCATGTTAAAGATTGATGTTGTGTATACAGCATGGGTAAAATCAGACAATTGTTGCCGATACAAACTTTTGTAAAATAGACAGAAATAAGGATTCCCTAAAGAACGTCCAAAACGGCAAAACTGAAAATGTTGCAGGCTCAGTTTTGATTGATCCTGTTCATGGACGGTACTGTAAAGTGCAAACTATCGTCAACGCCCTTCTCCGACTTCCATTTAGTTTCATTATCAAAGAAAAAAAAGTTTCTAAACAACTTTTTGTCACTGACTGTTCGATGATAGAGAAATAGTGTTTTACAGAGTTAACGTTTTGCCATGGCGTTACGCGCACCTGTTGTGGATTTCAAAACTATTCACAATGAATATATAAAAATATAAAACGAAAGATCAACAACGGAGAGTGACTTTGAAGAAAGTCAACCCGACCAACAATTACTAACAATATACACTGAAAACGGGAAACCTGACACAGATAGGTGGTGTTGGGAAAAATAAATACTTATACAACTGTATTTGTAACAGTCTTTTTACCTACATGTTACCTATATATACCTTCATTTTACCTATATGAACCCCATATATTACCTATAAATCACCTTTATATTACCTATATTTTTTACTATATGTCACCCATATTTTACCTCTATTATTACCTTTATTACATATGCTGCCTATATATTAGTTTTATTTCACATTTGCTTGCCTTTCTGTAGTAGCTATAAACAAATGGGCACCAGACAAATACTTTTACTGAATACAGATATTCCGGACAACATATTTACAACCATTATCATTTGTTAGTTCCTCAGTTATAATTTATATTTTACCACGAATATTGGATTGCTAAGTCTGGCCTTGACGTGATCATACTTGACATTTTGTTTTCCCTTGTGTAGTTAATGTATTCCAGGCAAGTTTGTCGCTCAATTAGTGTCATACACTGTACACCGTATTTTATATGATATATAGGTGCTCGTTAATCGTGCCCGTGAGTCGATTTCCATAATTTACTTTACTGTATTATTTATAATAACGCACCGTCCGTGTTTTGCCCTTGCGTTGCTTGGTGTTGTCGTTGGCTCTTTGCCCGGTGGTCCTTTGTTGCGGAGTTGCTTAAGACGGTGCTAGGGGGCGTGGACGGTAAAACAATCTGGACATCTGGTATCTTGCACTTCCCAGTACCTCCCATTAGCATACTCAATCAAACCGAGTCTGTTACATTTTCAACTTTGTCTTCTCGGGCGTTCTTTAGGAATTCCGTTTTCTCTATTTTGTTGAGGAATGCGTTCATTGAATGCCATCTTTCTTGTTGTTGATATATATTATATTCTATGTGTCAATTTAAATCACCAGTCTGCGTTATATGTCATCAAAAGAAGAATATGACCTTGATATATGCAAATGAATGACATTTCTTGGTGTCCAGCTGTGCTCCTTGCCATTGGTCCTGTATTGCTTGGTCGAGTGGGGTTGCATTCATTGAACGCCACCTTGATCCTGTTCCTCATATTTTGTTGTTCTGATAAAATATTTATAAATTGAATGTGTAAGTGTTTAATATCATAACTCAAAGTTTATATTCTGTTTAAGCCGGTGTTTGGGGGGGGGGGCGTAAAAATGTTGCATCTTTTATTATTTCTCATTAGCAGATAAGGTTGAACTGACTCATTAAAACCGAGGACATTTCAACCTTTTCACCTCGTTTCTTATTACTCTCGGAGTGATGTCCCCTTTTTCATGTTATTTTCCTAAAGATATACAAATTTATTTCATGCTTTCCAGTGTTTTATTGTAATATATCAGATGATTATATTCTGATAAACCACTAGTGAAATTTATAAAATATAATTTTCACTGTAGCCGGACTATATCTGAATGCGGATGAACAGAAATTCATAAATAAATGGAATAACAGGCAGAAATAAATGCCGCCATACGTATATTTTACTTCTTTAGGAAAAGAAAGTCAATGTCATCATACATCATGTTAGAAATTTAACAAAATTAGTGAAATTTAACGGAACTAGATTTCAAAACTGATGATGTGACGTCATGATATAATGACGTCACAAAGGAGAATGCGCGACGTTACGCGGCAAAATCAGTAAAAAATACTTAAAATCACTTAAAAAGCATAAAATAAAAAGAAAATTTATTTGTTTTACATATAAGATTGAAATATATTTCATTCGTGAACACCAGCTATTATATTTTCACTCGTGGCTACGCCACTCGTGAAAATATTGCATCTGGTGTTCACTCAGTGAAATTATATTTCAATCTTACATGCAAAACAAACAAATATCCTCTATGTAAACCTCGTTCCCTGGTATAATTAAACACGCAACCAACGCCAGCACAGACAAACAATAAGAAATCTAATAACGCATTGTTTTCCATGGTATTACCCGCATAGTAACGAAAAATACATTAGGCAAAATGTAATAAAAGGGGGAAAAAGGAAATAAAGTAATGAAAGCGTTCTATTTGATTAAATGGCGCAGGTAATTGACATGGTTCTCCGTAACGGAAGACAACAAATATAACGTTTGATAATATTAAATGATAAATTACCTTCATTCCGGTAAGGAAATTTGTCATGTTGAGCTATTTGTAATGAATCTCTGAACAAACTATTGCCATTTAGGAAATCAATTATATAGTATATAACTGGTAGAAGGAATCGTTAAGATGAAAAAGACTTTTTTTTGTATAAAATCTTGAACAAATAAAATAGAGAAAAACAGAAACCTTAAAGAACACCATATACATGTAATTTATATCTTATACTTAAACACCAACATGAAACACCAAAACTGTAAAAAAAAAACAACACGAGAATTAAGATCAACAAGGCAAAGGCAACGTTCAGAAGCCTCCATTTACATTCATATCCCACTAAAAAGCATTCAATATTGAACGATACGTTATGCACGTAAAAAAATAATGTAGTGTTCTACCTGCAAATCACATTAACTAATTACCATCACAAAAAGCACGTGACTCAACAGCATCAGCATGATGTACTTTGAACATTGCATGACACTGATAACACTGTTTGTTAACGGAAATACACTTCCGGTAATGTGTACTTCCGGTTATAAAACAGTCACGTGGTCGTTATCTCGTTTGCTCTTCAGAATTAGATTGCTTTTGAAGAGGAAATAGTGTTTTGTTTAGCATTATTATGTGAGTAACTGTTATGTCAACTTATACGACTATACCCCCAGCAAAGCTATTCAAAAAGTGTCTTCTTACGTCTGTAAAAAAACAAAACACTTTTAAATAACCGTTACTTTCAACGTGGATTTAATACTGTTGAAATATACGGTGTCCTGCTTGGGCCAGTTAAAGGACTCATATTGACATGCTATTTTTTTTTCTTAAGTCTCGTCCCGCCTTTTTGTATTTTTATAGATAAAGTAACAAGATTTTACATTCTCGCAAGAAACTTTTCGCGCAATTCAACGTTGAATTTGTCTCATGCTTATACTTTCTTATACTTTAATCCTCGTGCAAATCAAAATTAAAAAAAAATATCTTCGCGATGATTGACCTTAATTTTCGCATGTTTTTTTCAAGAACTATTACCTTTTTACAGAACCAGTGTCTTTTCTTACACAGAGAATGTTAAATCTCGCTACTTATCTATTAACAAGAGCCAGTGCGCTCGACTATTCTCAGTGCTTGATAGTAAAACAAGAGCCTGAATAATGTAGATTTTCTAAGATCATATTCATCATGACAATCAGAGAGCTGACTGACTTTTAAATATGAATTCACTTTTTTTCCAATTACAAAATATAGTTAATTATTCACAGCTAAAGAATAAAGCCAGATACTTCTGATATACAAATATTTCTATTATACGATGCAGCAAAGAAGAACTTTTGTTACTAAATATAAAAAGGGTAAAGGTATAGGGCTGAGACACCTTTTGATTGCAAACCATGTACCTCCCAACCCCCTACCACTATGCCTTGTACCCCCAACCCCTACCACTATGCCATGCACCTCCCAACCCCCTTCCACTATGCCATGTACCTCCCAACCCCTACCACTATGCCAGGTGCCTCCCAACCCCTACCACTATGACATGTACCTCCCAACCCCTACCACTATGCCATGTACCTCCCAACCCCCTACCACAATGCCATGTACCTCCCAACCCCCTACACACTATGCCATGTACCTCCCAACCCCCTACCACTATGCCAGGTGCCTCCCAACCCCCTTCCACTATGACATGTACCTCCCAACCCCCTACCACTATGCCATGTACCTCCCAACCCCCTACCACTATGCCATGTACCTCCCAACCCCCTACGACTATGCCAGGAGCCTCCCAACCCCCTACCACTATGACATGTACCTCCCAACCCCCTACCACTATGCCATGTACCTCCCAACCCCTACCACTATGCCATGTACCTCCCAACCCTCTACCACTATGCCATGTACCTCCCAACCCCCTACCACTATGCCAGGTGCCTCCCAACCCCCTACCACTATGACATGTACCTCCCAACCCCCTACCACTATGCCATGTACCTCCCAACCCCCTACCACTATGCCATGTGCCAGGCGGATAGAAATCGGTAACCATTAATTTTAACTACCTCGATAAATCATATATTTATATATATCGAGTCGATATGTATAAATATATGATGTTAATATGTATAAATATATGATGTTAATATGTATGAAAGTATCTTTGTGATACATTATGTTATGCCCATGGATAATTGTATGTACTGTATTTTACATGCATTTTCTCTTGTTTATGTATGCATGAAAACAGAGAAAAGGTAAATAACTTGAACTTTTTTTGGAAGAAAGTACTTTTATAATTCAATGCAGTATTTACGGAGGCATGGGATATTTACGTTTAAATGAATGCAAATTGCATGAAGTTTATACTTAATGGGGACCGAAAAGCAAATTTAAAATGCTGGGTTGGCCAACACCTTATGACAAATGGAATATGCATAGAGGAAAAACATCTTAAACACAAATGGAACATGCTGGGTGGACCAACACCTTAAAAAAGAATGAAAGATACTTGGTAGACACAAATGGAACATTAAACATGGAACCTTTGACACAAATGGAAGATGCTGGGTTGTCCAACACCTTAAACACAAATGTAAGATTCTTGGGCGACCAACACAATGCTGAGTATTACAAATTTAGTATGCTGGGTAGACTAACACCTTAAACACAAATGGAACATGCTGGGTAGACCAAAACCTTAAACACAAATGTAAGATGCTGGGTTGTCCAACACCTTAAACACAAATGGAAGATGCTGGGTTGTCCAACACCTAATTATTAATTGAACGTGCTGGGTAGACCAGCACCTTAAACAAATGGAAGATCATAAGTTGATTTGTATTAAAGTCATGCAGATAGTTCATATGATAAAAAGCTTAATTTCTCACAGGAATAATTGTAATTAACAACGGCTTTGATTTATTCCTCATTTAGCCCTCGGCTTTTGATTGTGAGGGTTATTAATAACATCGATTTTTTCAGATCAAACCATGCTAGGTTAGTCAAAAGAAAAGGAAGAAAAAGTTAGTCAAAGAAAAAAAAGAAAACTATAGAAAGGAAATTTTTAACATTTTGTCAACCTCTCTCTTCACAATGGTCATAGCTTTCGCAGAAGCGGTGGGTCTATCGCAATGGCGGTGGAGTATTCGTCGCAGAAGCGGTGGATTAAACATGGCCGTTTGCTGTTGCCAGTAAGTATATGACTGAATTTTGTTTTATGTTTTAATGTTTTACTGGAAACACTCAGTGAGACTGGAGCCCACATATGTACTCTTTCAACCTATTACACGGACACTGTGTAATTCATTGCCGGTTATGCAAACACTTCTGTACAGTTTGATGAGGGGACGCCACTTTTGCCTAATTTTGGTTAAAACACATACAAATGTGTGCAAAACGACCCCATAATACAACGGCATTTATTATTGCCTGTTTGTAAAATAAATGACATAAAATGTTTTCGTCGTAGACGGCGGTGGATTCAATTGCAACGCAGTGCGGTGGGCCCGATACCATTTTTGTATATTTTAAGAGTTTAACTTGACGTAACGCACTTTCCAATTGAGTACTGTCCTAATATGCCAAAACTTTACAAAGTTATAATCTGTTTTTATTTTGACATATGCTTTGATATGATATCGAGCATCTGTATATGAGCCGCGTCACGACAAAACCAACATAGTGCGTTTGCGACCTGCATGGATCCAGACCAGCCTGCGCATCCGCGCAGTCTGATCAGGATCCATGCTGTTCGCTATCAGCTTCTCTACTTGTAATAGGGTTGGTAAGCGAACAGCATGGATCCTGATCAGACTGCGCGGATGCTATGTTGGTTTTGTCCTGACGCGGCTCATATTGACTTTATATGCTGCGGAAATTTCAACTAGGAGAATCGATATACGCTTGCAATTTGTACATTTGGTACTATTGAAAGTTAAGAAAAAAAAACGGAAAAGGGGATTAAGATAAATGTTCTAAGTTAATTGTCAAGACATTATAATGTTATTTTTTCTCTGGAAATATGATAGTTTTTAAATCCCAAGAGATTTCAACATTTTTATATTTATGCCAATATTTGTCTTACATTCTCAACAGTGTCAAGTTCCAGGCAAATACTATTCTAATGACCTCTAGCTCTGGTTTGTTGAAATTGAAGATAAAACATTCTTTGAACATTTTTTATGAATTATTAATCTGAAAGAAAATCGAAGAAAACAACTATTCTAACAAACCTTTTTACGTTTCGAGAAGTCGAAAATACTTCACATATTGAATTATTATTGGCCCGTGTCTAAATATTTAAAAACGGCCATGGCATCTGGTTTGTATCGAAAACAAACCAGTCGGATTATTTGACTGTTTTAAAAATATGAAAGGGACTTTTTGTAAAGACGGAATATCGCATGTCCGTAATTTAACAACTACAACAACAACAAAATTGATATAAAATAAATAAATAGGAATAAAAACCAATGAACTTTACTTATTTTAAATTCAAAATATATAAATGTGTTCTCAAAATAGGACATGAAACAATATAAGTTCATTTCGCGGAAAAAACGTTCATTTCGCGGAAAAAAATTATTCATTTCGCTTAAAAAATACGTTCATTTCGCTTAAAAAATACGTTAATCACGCGGAACGTGCGAAAATAAACTCAAAATAAACGATAACTGAAAAGTACGAGTGTTGATTAATCGGTCTTTTGAACTTGTCTCTAAGGATTGTGATCCATGTTTAATTTGATTAGAAAAAGTGACTTGAAAAAAGTATATATTCTATATTATTTAAAAACGACCAAGCCTCAAAGCGAGCTCAATTTACTTTTATCGAGAAAGAGTATAAAATAATCGTTCCTTTTTATTTTACATTTTCCGTTTTGAAACTGTTATTCGGTATTTTATACATGTACACTGCTTCAGTTTTTTTCTGGTTCTCTGTCCTATTATGAGCCCCGTAGAAGTGACAGGAGACAAGTTTACGCATCCGTTTTCAATCAGAATTCGTCGGCTTTTGTCCTTATCTTGTAATTCGAAAAGTTGCGATGTGTCAATTTTCCACTTCCGGCGAAAGTTTTAAAAACCATCACTATCTAACAGGTACTATCTAACAGGTACTCGCGTTACCTCGTTACCGTAAAGCTTGGTTCGGTCCTGCTCTTAAGCTTCGAGCTCGCTTTCATCTACTTTCTGACTGTAGGCTCACATCCAAATGTCCAAAAGTTTGTTAAGTTTGTGAGTATCTTCTAGATTTTTTTCTTGATTTTAATTTTTTTAAATACTTTAACTGTGAAACTAAAAAAAGTGTTGGAGCTCCGCATTAAATTCCATATTCAGGTATATACCGGGCAAAGCGCTCGAAAGATTAGATGTTAAAATCTTGCATTTTTACTCAACGAATGCACTTTTTTTCTCTTTTTACATCGATTTATAAACGAAAACGAGTGAAAACTGTAAGGATCGGCGAAAGATGCAATATTTTTCTATTTTGTGATCATGATTTCTGAAAGCGTTTAGAGGTACGGCTCCAACATTGTAGTCAGTTAAATCAAATAAGCCTTTTAAATTAACAAGAGTAATCAGAAATCTTGGTCACTAGACGCTTTTCTAATATGGAACATGAGAGGATGGTACACAATGAGGAAATTATGAGTTCTTATGCCAGGGACTTAAATTACAGAGGGATAAGAAGTTGTAGAAATTGAAAAAATTGACCGTTCAGGCCCACAATCCCTTGCGCAATATTGAACAGTTTGAACAGTTTATTGAAAATTGTGGGCCTCTTAGAGGCAATAGTCGCATATACAATAATATACATAGAATATGGAATGTCATAAAGTGAGTTCCACGGAATATACTTATTTACTAGCTATATATGGCAAATACATGTATAAATCAAAAACGAATGTGTTACATTATGAAAAAAAGCTTAGCTATCAGTTACTTAAATGATGATATAATTTATTTTTACAGAATACTGCAAGTTTTAACAATGTACTCCTATCTGTGCTATTCATTAACATAGAAAACTTGATTGAATGGACATTAGTACTATACTCCTCTAGTAATATATTTTTATCAGTAATAAAGAATTGACAATTAAATAAGTAATGATATTCATCTCCAAGTGAGCTAGTATTGCATAAGTTACACATTCTTAATTCTCTTGGTATATTACAAAATCTACCAGACTCTACAGGCAATTAATGATTCATACATCTAAAGGGCAATAGTACTAAAGCTAAATCAGATGGTAAAATATCTAAAAGCTTTTCAAATCTGAATTCATTTTTGTACATTCTATAATTCAGACTTTTACTGGATTCTAACGTTTCACTATGCCAATTTTAAATGAACTGATTTTTCAGTCTATTTTTAACAATTTTCTTAAACGATTCAAATTGTGTAATTTCCGCCATTTTGTTTTACGTAACCGAATGTGTTTACATTTTCATCCATTACCGAGAAAAGTTTACATTTTCTTAATAGTTATTACTTTTTGTTTAACATTTTACGCAACTTCTTTTTTGTTACTTCTTCCGAGTACCGTTACTAAATTTTGGTAAAATTCCTGAAGGCAAACATGGTCTTGAAAATCTCACAAAAATGTGAACTTGCGAGAAAATAATTTACCCCATGACGTCAGAGTATCCTCTGCATTGTCCTTTGCATAATTTTATTGGAGGTATCTTATTGCATTTATTTAAAATCTAGTAGTGAATTAGAAGGAACATGTAAATGGTCATTTTACAAGATGTCTAAGAAACTAAAAACAATCCCTTCTTTTTATGTTTATTTTTATGTGACATGGTCACGTGACAAGCAGCCATTAAACTACACCAATAGACGACGTTACTTCCGAAAATAATATAATGTCTAATAAACCTGAGATTGGATTTTCTTGCATGTCAGATAGGGTTGTCCACTGTTTACACCGGTGCTAGACAAGTCACGTCAATCCCATGCGCCTTTTATTAATGAAATACGTTCATAAAGTTGTTAATTTATCCTCTACTATTAAAAGAAAGTGCGGAATAAAAATATTAGTTTTCATAATTTCTGTTCGTAGTATCATTAATTTTTAATATGCAATATGCAATATTATAATGTATGTAGATCTAATATGCAAGAAAAAGAATCAAACACCGGCTGTCGTCACAGGCACGAATATCTAGCTCTCGGGTAACTGTTTAGCGGAAACTCAACAGAGCCTCGTTACTGCCGTAAATTCTGTAACCAAAGCCTCGAGCTAGATATTCCGGTCTGTACCGGCAACCGGTGTAAGATCCTTATAAACAAGATGTATGATCTATTATTAGACTTATTTCTGACTATATATTGACAAAGCCAAAGTTTTAGTGAACATCAAATATTGGAAACCAAAATAAGTTACGAAAAGGCCTTTTCTTATTCTTTTGTAATTACTACAAGAAATAAATACTTAGTATCGGGGTAACATTTAAATGATTTCGCTATTCAAATCGATCGTATTGCTAGAGTTGATAGTGTTAAAAATCTGGAAAAAAGGTGATCTGTTGGAAGCAACAATCGCAACAAAATAACATGAAAATTGTAGACCCGGTTTGATTGAGTCTTAAGTTATATTTCCAAGAGCTTGAAAACCGAGTAACAATACAACGTTGCAGAGTCATCGAAAGTAATATAATACCAGGAAAGCATACTTTCTTTTATCAAATGCTTTCTGTAACATGGGAAAGAAAAAATCCAAAAAATAAACAAAGGAAATAAATAGGCTTATGGGAAAGGTACATAAGGGTTTTTATATGTTGTTTTGACGTTTGAATATAAATAATATTTAATAACATTCATGGCGTCACCACTCGAGAAAACATAGTGTGAAATATGGAAAATCTTCATGACGTCACTACTCGAGCAATTCATAGTGTAAAACACAAACAAAATCTAATTGACGGCACGCCTCGGGAAACACATAGTATCGTCATGACTCGGGAAATACATAGTGTGAAATACGGAAAAATAAATTTATGTTTGTACTGGCGTTCATCGCAAAATAATAGATAAATAAACAAGCACTTTTATGCGTGTTATATTTAAGGTCACGTGGTATCAACATATTCTTCATTCGACACTTTTCCTGTCAAATGTACCGATATTTATTTGCTTTTCAGATAATAGTGTTAGAACGAAATTCTGCTGCAATTATCTTTTGAAGATTGCCTTCGGGATTTGTAAAGTAAATTAAAACATTTAATCTTGCAGTTTGTTTTTAATTGAAATTGTGTGTTTGCTTCAAATTTTCATTTTATGGAATTAAGGTACGTTATTATCCAGAAGAAGGAATTTAGTTAGAAGTAGAGGACTGATTTAAAAGATTATGTTTACGGAGAGAGTTTACGGAGAGAGTTTTCAAAAAAGCTTTACAAGCTTCCTACTCAATCCGTAAATTTTATTTTATGTAATTTATTATGTAAATGTGTGGATTATCAATAAAATATTGTTTAAACTGAAAGATTATGTTGAAACAACAACAACAAACAAAAACAAAACACCCCCATTAAATAGACAATCTCATTTTTATAAAGACATGTAAATCTAGTTTGCAAGTTCAACACATATTGTGTATGAATGTGAGTTGAGAACAAAACATAACAGTAAACAATTATTTATGCTGGTGCCTCCGAAACGAAAGAATTTCATTCTATTTTATTTTTAAAAAAAGCAAACATATACTCGTACATGTATTAAATAACGGACTAGATCATGTTTGATACTCATCACCTGAAGAAAGTTAAATGTGAAATAGTATTATATAAAAATAGCAAAATGTAAAAAAGGTAGTAGATCTATTTTGACTTTCATAAAATAATAATTCTCTATAACAGTACCAATTGTCAAAAAAAAAAGCAACAGAAGCACAAGATGGTTTAGGTAACTGACCAATGAGAAACTTTCACTACACAAAAAATACGAAACAACAACAACAAAAAAAACAACTCCTAAAAACCCTTTGAGAAATAAAAATGAAAATATTTCTTAGGCATGTTGGATCTTTCACTTGTGATTTCACAGGCATACACAGGTAATTTATACAAACTAAGTGTGGTCATGTGATTCTGATAAAGCATTTTAAAACATTTTCCCAGCAAGAAAATGACCATCTATTGTAATTTTCCTCTTTCTTATTTTTATGCAATGTATATATACTTCACTAGTTTTTGGTTATAATCATAACATATTTTCCCTATGTATTGTATAATCAGATTAATTTGATAGATATTTGTAAAACAAAGATTTTAAAACTAAGAAATACGGGCATTCGATTTATTAAAGCGTTTCCGAATGTTGGACTACAGTCTATTTAAGGCCGTTGTAATGTAACAATGACAAACGCAGTCACACAGAGTGCGTTTCACATCCTGAAATGTTAATCGACTCTTGAAATGTGTCATAAATTTTGAATTCACTTTTAAAATAGCCGTCTGGGAAATCTATTACAATACAGTGTTTACACTCAAAGCGATAAATTTTCTTCTACTTTAGAAAATCATTTAGTTACAGAAAACGTGCTATAAATTCGGAAGAAATTAAATTCGATTTATACGTTGGGAGTGGGAATGAAGTTCTTTTCATTTATTCACACTTAAAGCCCGGTCGACGAATCTTATAAATCTAGTGTTTATTTGATATTTTTATGCACAATTTGCACGTAATTCACGTGCATGCAAATAACCACGTTTCTGATTTTATGACACTGTGTTCGTACATTATGTCCGTAGAAACCACATGTTGTCCCCAGTACGTATATATTATCAAAAGACTCTCGTTACCAGAATGTGAATTGAGCATTGACGAATAAAGGACAGTTTTTTTCCATTTTCCAATCACATTTATGACGCTAAAATCAAAAGAAAATACATCATTTACACGAGCTTGGTCACAGCTATTCCATAACCCCCATCCATTATATGTATTGTTGTCTGGCGCATTGTTTTTACACCATTACACATCCGCCATGGTTATATAATCAATCATAGGCATTTCTGACAGGTTATATGACCCAGTAACAACCCAGGTTATTTAGCAAACAACCTTCTTCACACGATAATATACCCCTTTAGACGCCTTTATAACCATTTTATGATTAATAGATTAATATGAAGAATATTAACGTCAGGATAATTTTATGAAAAACGACCATGCAAACATGCAGAATTAGTAAAAGAAAGGAGCATCGAAACACAAAGCTATCTGATTTGTACCGGGTGGGGTGTGTGTGGGTGGGGGGGGGAGAGGGGGTGTGCAGCCTCCGAGTGTAAATCAGATTGTGGACTGTTTCCACGTTCCCTGTTGTTACGATATGAAACCCAAGAAACAAGTTACCAATGATCGAGCATCCGAATATGATATTTGCATCGCAATTCCCTTTCTCTGTCATCTAGTTTACATGCACAGTGTGTTAGCTTAGTTACCCGCACTCCAGAGTATGCCCATTGATTGGCTCATTTTTGCTGGGGTTTACTTATTGTAACGGCAGAGAAAGGGAAGCGACAGAAATATCATATTCACATGTTCGTTAATTGTGTTCTTTTTTCTGGGTTTCATATTGTGACAACAAGGAACGTGTTTTATGTTTGACTATGATACAAAAGAGAATGAACATCAAAAAACTCGGCAATCTGATTTATACTCGGGGGCTATGTCCCCTCGTAAAAATCAGATAACCTCGTGTTTCGATGCTCATTCTATTACTCAATTCTCTTTTTAATTAGCATGTTAGAATGAAAGTATATCGTTTAAATGCTTTGTAATTATATTCCTACTCATTTCAACTCGAACCGTCCGTACCTTATTCTACAACAATGCACTAAAAGTGATATCTATTTCCTAAGTAAAAATCATTGAAAACTTAAAGAAATGCATTGATAGAATAATAATACACCTTTAAAGGGACTCCACTGCGGTTTAAAGGGACTCCACTGAGGTTATAAAGCCTTAAAACATAACATTTGAATTTCTTACATAAATGAGCTGGGGGCACTTTAAACAGAAATATATGCAAAAATAGTTAAGAAGTATACTTTAAAATAAATTGAAAATCGTATTTTTATGCTTTTCTTAGCCCAATTTGAGTGAAGAGCGTTAAAACGCTTTTCATTTTGGGTCATTTGTTATACAATTTGAATAATTATTCTAGAAAAACGAAGTCCGCGAATATGACATTTTGCACAAAAATGTGTGGTCTAAACCTACATCAAATGGTACATTTATCTGGAAAAAATATTTTCAGTCTCATCATGTCAAAAATCCTCAGTGGAGTCCCTTTAAACGTAATACAATTCTCTGCAAATCATTTTTTAAGTTTGTCATTTTTGTGAAGTTGGCGGCCCAGCGGCCTGGCGGCCTAGCAGCCAAAAATTTTAATGTTGTAAAAATGTTTTTTAACAATAAAACGGCATTTAATGAAGTTTTAAAGATAATTATTGTTATTTAAACGATATATCTAAAGAAAAAATCACTTTCAGAGATTTTTTTAATTTTGTCATTTTTGTGAAGTTGGCGGCCCAGCGGCCTGGCGGCCTAGCAGCCAAAAATTTTAAAGTTTTAAAAATGTTTTTTTAACAATAAAACGGCAATTAATGAAGTTTTAAAGATAATTATTGTTATTTAAACGATATATCTAAAGAAAAAATGAATGGAACCAAAGTAGCAATATATGAGTTGGTTATACAAATTATTCAATATATGGAACCAAAGTAGCAATGTATGAAACCAGGTGTCCTTCTATGAAACCAAATTATCAATATATTAAATCATTTTTACAATATATGAAACCATTTTATCAATGTATGGAACAAAAGTAGCAATACATGAGTTGGTCATTACAATATATGATTCCAATAATTCAATATGTGGAACCAAAGTAACAACGTATGGAACAAGGTGTTCTTATATGAAACCAAATTATCAATATATTTATTCATTTTTACAATATATGAAACCATTTTATCAATGTATGGAACCAAAGTATCAATATATGAGTTGGTTATTACAATATATGATACAAATTATTCAATATATGGAACCAAAGTAACAATATATGGAACGAGGTGTCCTTATATGAAACCGAATTATCAATATATTAATTCATTTTTACAATATATGAAACCATTTTATCAATGTATGGAGCCGAAGTATCAATATATAAGTTGATTGTCACATTATATGATACCAGATATTCAATATGCCCTTATATGAAACCGAATTATCATTATATTAAGTCATTTTTACAACATATGGAACCATTTTATTAATGTATCGAACCAAAGTAGCAGCTAGTATATAATTTGATGTTACATTCTATGATAGCAATTGTCATTATATGGAACCAAAATAGCCTATTTTCAAGTCAACAAGTCAAAGACCGAGGTCACTGGGTTCTGTTATTACAATGCATAAACTTTTTCATGAAATCAATTATTATTTGACAAGTTATTTTTTTAACTTTGTCAGTAGATTAACCTTGATGTGTCCTTCTGGCACTGCCTATTTTTGATCAAAGGTAAAGGTCGAGATGAACTTATTTTTTAATATGTTTTTGTTAATGGTCAGTACGACTCAATAGCTTAAATTATGACATACAACTACATATATAACGATAAGTTTTGCCTGCCCAGCCCATTTTAAGTGAATGTGACGTTAATTTCAAATATTTCCTTATAGTATGCAGTCAGTATGCAGTCAGTGAAGCACGATGTTCTTTAAACAAGGACTGTAATACCGGTGCAAGGATAGAATACAGCCTGTAAAAAAGTCCCGTCAGTATAATGACATTTTGGTTCAATATATTGCTACTTTGGTATCATATATTAAAGAATTGGTATCATATAATGTGAAAATCAACTTTTATATTGCTACTTCGGTTACATATATTGATAAACTGGTTTCATATATTGTAAAATTGATTTAATATATTGATAATTCGGTTTCATATAATAGCATCTGGTTCCATACATGACTTACTTGGATCCATATATTGAAGATCTGGTATCATATAAAATTACTACTTAAATGGTAAACGATATAATGTTGAAATATTCATAAAAGATGTACAGTATTTGTATGATACATGTATTACTAGTAATATCGACTTATAACAAATAAACCGGTTATCATATGAAACTACCGAATTCCCTCATTGATGCCTCAATGTTGTTGTTTTTTTGGACACGGGTTGATATGCACTTGTGTACAGTTAGACATCATCATAAATGTAACAATATAATGAAGTAAAGTATGTTATATATTGATCCATATATTCAAGTTATAAATATTTCGTAATCGTAGTGCGTTTAAAATAGTTTGATTTTTAAAATGCTAAATTTAATTAATTAATTAATCACTTGACATGTAGCAGTTTGCTTTAAAACGAGGGGAACAAGAAACAAATAACAAAAAAAAATAGAAAAAGAAATTGGGAAGAACAAAATATTTTCAAACGATCATACAAAAGACAGACAAAAAAAAAAAAAAAAAAAAAAAAAAAATAACATCATCACTATGTCATGTATGAGCGTCGGTTTCGAACCTGTGAGTGCATTTCATAAGAAGTTACAGTGACCCTGATTTACCAATTTAACCACTACGATGGTACACATTTTTATTAGAAATTATACTATAATAGTCGTTGACACTTTCAATCTCCGATAATATGCAGACTTACCCTTTAATGGACTTTCCCAAGTACCGTTAGAACCAAATTATCATCTCGGTATATAGGTAAAACAGCTTTTTTTGAAGAAGAGAATATAATACAAGATAAGAAGTACCATTTAAAACAAACTTTATGGCAAATTGGTAAAGTTGTTGGTATACGATACGACTTAAAATTTTACCACGAGTTCGAGCCTAAGAAATTGTCTAACATTTTTCTTTCCTTATTTTATCAATTTTATGATATATGCAAATGAATTGGGATATCAAGGTAGTTTTGTTACAATATCTAATAAATTTAATACACAGATTATAATATTTTTTATCTTGTGTACATTGAAAACAAAAGAAAAAGTGAAATGAGAAGTAAATAAAAAAAATAACACAACACAATAAAAATATTCTTCATACAGAAATATTTTTTGCGAATCGAACATGCCTTGCATTGATATTCAAACAGAAATTTAACTAACAGTCTTACCTACTGCGTTAAGTTGACAGTTGGCAAATTAGTAGTTTTTTTATTTATATAGTTGAAAGATGATAAATACAATATGATATCTGTTTTACACCGTTATAGTAGACTTGACCATTATGTTACTAAATAATTATAATTAAAAAATGTTGTTTGAAAATTTTCGTAATATTTGCTGGAAATCACTGACCAGCGAATTGCGTAGCTCATCTACACAAACGTTATCACAGATATATATCTGACTTATATTAAATTTGCCATATTTTCAGACTATTTGTTGCCATAGCAACCAGAATTTTCAACATAGGAAGAAAAGAAAAAGACGTGCATAATATCCATACTGCCATCTATCCATATATCAAGTTTCATAAAAATATTTTCAGTACTTTTGCGTTATCGCGGGATCCAGTTTTGTGGACGGTACAACCGGTTTCAAACATATTAGAACAGAAAAGGCCCTATATCGGAAATGATATATGGGGTTTATTTAAGAAATAAAAAATGGCCTTTCGGGGAAAATGCAAGCTTACGGACTGGTTGGTCTGGCGCGAAGCGCAGCTGAGGTCCATATACCTTCCGAAGTCTGACCAACTAGTCCCTAAACTTGCATTTTCCACGAAAGGCCATGTTTTATTTGTTCTATTATACCGAAAATCTAAATCCTTTCATCCCCTTGTTTTGTGCTGTCATTTTTACTATTATTTGCTTTCAAATAATAATTTTACTTGTTCAGTGTGTGAAATATCTCAAACCCTAAACGGATTTTGTGTATGCTCTTCTTTTAATATTCCGATTACCGATGATTTAGGAGTTGTGATTCCATTTTTGTTAATGAAATTCAATATTAATTTAATGTTACTAGGCAAAATAACCCGGACTTTAAGAATTTCACAAACAGTATAAATAAAATTTATAACTAAATTAAAAAAAATCATGACTTTTGATCAACATGTAGTACATTTATGTCTCTGATAAAGAGACAAATCGCCTATCCATTTTGACAGTTATCGTCTGTTTGTGTCGTCGTGAAATTCGCACGTCGTGAAAGCTACGTTTAACCTGCGGTCTGGAGACCGCAGGGTATTGGTACGCGTTTAACTTTTGAGGCATGGAGGAGCACGTGACCTGTTTTCGGTACATGGAGGAGCACGGGATATGTAAACCTTACATGATTGGTTAATTGAACTTTCGAAAACCTGGCTGAACATTAAAATTTTTGGCTGCTAGGCCGCCAGGCCGCTGGGCCGCCAACTTCACAAAAATGACAAAATTAAAAAAATCTCTGAAAGTGATTTTTTCTTTAGATATATCGTTTAAATAACAATAATTATCTTTAAAACTTCATTAAGTGCCGTTTTATTGTTAAAAAAACATTTTTACAACATTAAAATTTTTGGCTGCTAGGCCGCCAGGCCGCTGGGCCGCCAACTTCACAAAAATGACAAACTTAAAAAAATCTCTGAAAGTGATTTTTTCTTTAGATATATCGTTTAAATAACAATAATTATCTTTAAAACTTCATTAAATGCCGTTTTATTGTTAAAAAAACATTTTTACAACATTAAAATTTTTGGCTGCTAGGCCGCCAGGCCGCTGGGCCGCCAACTTCACAAAAATGACAAAATTAAAAAAATCTCTGAAAGTGATTTTTTCTTTAGATATATCGTTTAAATAACAATAATTATCTTTAAAACTTCATTAAATGCCGTTTTATTGTTAAAAAAACATTTTTACAACATTAAAATTTTTGGCTGCTAGGCCGCCAGGCCGCTGGGCCGCCAACTTCACAAAAATGACAAAATTAAAAAAAATCTCTGAAAGTCATTTTTTCTTTAGATATATCGTTTAAATAAGAATAATTATCTTTAAAACTTCATTAAATGCCGTTTTATTGTTAAAAAAACATTTCTAGAACATTAAAATTTTTGGCTGCTAGGCCGCCAGGCCGCTGGGCCGCCAACATCACGCCGCCAGGCCGCCAACTTCACGCCGCTAGGCCGCCAGGCCGCCAACTTCACGCCGCCAGGCCGCCAGGCCGCCAACTTCACACATCATATAAATGTAAACTCATTTGAATCTTGCAAGCATAGCACAGAAAATGAATGATATTTCAGCCGTATTATTCAGTCAAATATCCCGATATATAAAGTAATATTGTATTTTCCTTTGCAATCGCCCGCCTAACTCTCGACATATCCTATTAGTATAACACATTATTAATGTAAAATAGCTACAACTCCTGAAATCTTATTATCGTTTATCAATTTTTGTCAATAAAGACAGAGTAATCGAAATAATCTTGTAAATGATTTTTTTTCATGAATAGCTTTGTAAGTATAGGAAACCGTACTCTGAATTATATTATGGTAAATGTTTGGTCTGTTAGTTTGTTAGTACATGTCGTGGTGAAAATTCAGAACTCGCTCAAGCCGGTGGTTGGGGGGGGGGGGCGTGTGGGATGTGGCACTTTTTAGTTCATTTTCCTTATGTACAGACTAATTCAAATCGAGTATGTTATGTTAATGTTATTTTTGTGGTGATTTATGCTTCCGAGGGGTTTACTAGGAAAGCTTTAAAAAGAAAATATGCGTCATGAATCTGAGTTATATAGACGCTCAGTGTTTTAATTAAAGAGGCGAACAAAATTTGTGAGCTGATGCAACGCTGCATTGGTTTGGTTCCGAATTATTGTTTATCTCAAACAGTTTGAGTAAATAGGACTGTTAATAAATGTTTCCGTCAAATCGAGTAAGTTATTTTTGTGATAATCCCTTTTTCTTCCCCCGATTCAAAATATTATCACTTGGAAACCATCCCATGTTAGTCTCCTGTCGAAAATAATCCTATTGGAAGAAAGTCTCGTGTAAAACTGACCCCATGGGAACATACTGATAATGTCAAAGTAAATGATATGGATTATAAACCGCTTGCTGAACAAATGTTTAGTCATATTTAAGAACTTTAATGCATTTTGTTTATCTCAACATGAAATCGTTTTGATTCGAGCCGCTGAATTGAATGTGATACTGTATTTGTTCAAATAAGGGATCCGTTACAAAAAGAAAAAAGTAGCAGCAGAGCCAGATTAAATTAAATCTATAAAATGATCAGACTGATAAATTGTGGTTTATCATTTAAATTTTCGAAAGCCATCCCCGTTTTTTTATCAACTGCATTTATCTCCAAGTAAGAAATTACGCGAAGATTTGACGTCAATAAGCCACGTCATCAAAATGATAGCGTCATCAAAAAATAAGGCATGTCGTCTGCACAATTTTGACGTCATTTGCGTACAAAAGGCCAAGGTGTAATTCAACTTTTCTTAACGTATTTAATTTCTATGTAATTTAGTATTTATAGATATTGTATACATTTTTAAAAAACTCTTGTCCTATAGTATCGTTCACGTTACATTTTTTATGGCTTTTATTGTAAGGACGGTTAACAACTTAATTATCACGTCCGAAATTTCTGTTATTTTTATGATATTCAGAATGCTTACATCTTGCAATGCCCTTTGATATATTATATGCAGTAAACTGTTATATAATCTGTAGGTTTCGTTAATAAGAATCTTGTATATTTAAATTAGACCACGTAAT
Organism: Ruditapes philippinarum; assembly: GCF_026571515.1. Lineage (NCBI taxonomy): Eukaryota > Metazoa > Mollusca > Bivalvia > Venerida > Veneridae > Ruditapes > Ruditapes philippinarum. Next base: position 50,646 of record NW_026857398.1, read on the forward strand.
AAATTCCATATGGACTTTGTAATCCACAAGGAACGCCTAAAACGGCAGAATTGAAAATGTTGGTAGGTTTGATTCACATTGTTCTGAACTTAATAGACAGTAGTGGTAATTGTAAACTTCCGAGAAAAAAAACCTCCTAAAACATTTGAGAAATCAAAATGAAAGCATTTCTTTGGCATGTTGGATCTTTAACTTGTGAATTCACATACATGCGAAGGTAATTTATACAAACAAAGTGTGGTCACGTGATTCTGATAAATCACTTTAAAAACGTTTTTCCTGCTAGGAAATGAACATCTTTTGTAATTTTCCTATTTCTTACTTTTATACAATGTATATATACTTAACTGTTTTTTGGTTATAATTATTACACCTTTTCCCTATGTATTTCATAATCAAATACATTTGATAGATATTTGTAAAACAAAGATTTTAAAAGTACGGACATTCGATTTATTAAAGCGTTTCCGACGTTTCCGAATGTTAAACTACACTCAATTTAAGGTCGTTGCAATGTAATAATGACAAACGTAGTCACACAGAGTGCGTTTCAAATCCTGAAATGTTAATCGACTCTTGAAATGTGTCATAAATTTTGAATTCACTTTTAAAATAGCCGTCTGGGAAATCTATTACTTTGCAGTGTTTACACTTAAAGTGATAAATTTTCTTCTACTTTAGAAAATCATTTAGTTACAGAAAACGTGCTATAAATTCGGAAGGAATTAAATTCGATTGATACGTTGAAAGTGGGAATGAAGTTCTTTTCATTTATTTAGACTTAGAGCCCGGTCGACGAATCGTATAAATCTAGGGTTTATTTGATATTTTTATTCACAATTTGCACGTAATTCATGTGCATGCAATTAAACACGTTCCTGATTTTATGACACTGCGTTCGTACAATATGACATAGAGCTGTCCGTAGAAACCACATGTTGACCCCAGTACGTAGATATTATCAAAAGACTCTCGCTACCAGAAAGTTCATTGGACATTGACGAATAAAGGACAGTTTTTTTCTATTTTCCAATCACATTTATGACGCTAAAATCAAAAGAAAATACATCATTTACACGTGCTTGGTCACAGCTATTCCACAACCCCCATCCATTATATGCATTGTTGTCTGGCGCATTGTTTTTACACCATTACACATCTGCCATGGTTATATCATCAGTCATAGACATTTCTGACAGGTTATATGACCCAGTATCAACCCAGGATATATAGCAAACATCCTTCTTCACACGGTAATATAACACGGTAATAATACACGGTAATATAACACGGTTATATAACCCGTCATACGACTTTATAACCATTTTATGATTAATAGATTAATATTATGAAGAATATTAACGTCAGGATAATATTGTGAAAATCGACCTTGCAAACATGCAGAATTAGTAAAAGAAAGGAGCATCGAAACACAAAGCTATCTGATTTGTACCGGTGGGGCGCGAAGGGGGGGGGGGGGGGCGTAGCCTCCAGTATAAATCAGATTACCGAGTGTTGTGATGTTATTTTTCTTTTGTATCACAGTTTGGGGACCTTTCTATTGAAAAGTTGTCAGAGTTAAATCGTATACATATACATGCACAGACTGGAGTGCAGGTATTAGCTAGCTGCTCTCCAGAGCATGCCCATTGATCGGCTCATTTTTGCTGGGGTTTACATATTGTGATGGCAGAGAAAGTGAAAGCGACAGAAATATCATATTCAGATGCTCGTTAATTGGGTCCTTTTTTTCTGGGGTTTCATATTGTGACAACAGGGAAGGTGCTTTTATGTTTGACTATGATACAAAAGAGAAAGAACATCAAAACACTCGGCAATCTGATTAATACTCGCGGGCTATGCCCCCCTCGTTAATATCAGATAGCCTCGTGTTTCGATGCTCTTTCTATTACTCAATTCTCTTTTTAATTAGCATGTTAGAATGAAAATATATCGTTCAAATGCTTTGTAATTATATTCCTACTCATTTCAACTCGAACCGTACATTATTCTACAACAATGCACTAAAAGTAATATCTATTTCCTAAGTAACGTAAAGAAATGCATAAATGCATAATAATACACCTTAAAACGTAATACAATTCTGTGCAAATCAATACTATTCACAGAAAAAATGTTATCCTAGATTACAAATGTTTGCTTTTTATATATTTGCTATAAATGTAAACTCATTTGAATCTTGCAAGCATAGCGCAGAAAATGAATGATATTTAAGCCGTATTATTCAGCCAAAATATCGCGATATATAAAGTAATATTGTATTTTCCTTTGCAAATCGCCCGCCTAACTCTCGACATATCCTATTAGTATAACACATTATTAATGTAAAATAGCTACAACTACTGAAATCTTATTATCGTTCATCAATTTTTGTCAATAAAGACAGAGTAATCGAAATAATCTTGTAAATGATTTTTTTTCATGAATAGCTTTATAAGCATAGAAAACCGTTCTCTGAATAATCTGAAAGGAAAATATTTTGTTTGTTAGTTTATTCGTACATACGTGTTGAAAATTCAGTACTCGCTTCAGCCGGTGCTAGAGGGAGGGGGCGTGTGGGATGTTGCATTTTTTTTTCATTATTACTCATATACAGACTCAATCAAATCGGGTATCAAATTTTAATGTTATTTTTGTGGTGATTCATGCTTCCGAGGGATGACCCTTTTTTCCAGACTTTTATTGTGTCACTGAGTTTATATTAAAGGGAGTTCACTGAATTTTATATTAAAGGGAGTTCACTGAGTTTTATATTAAAGGGAGTTCACTGAGTTTTATATTAAAGGGAGATCACTGAGTTTTATATTAAAGGGAGATCACTGAGTGTTATATTAAAGGGAGGTCACTGAGTTTTATATTAAAGGGAGATCACTGAGTTTTATATTAAAAGGAGTTCACTGAGTTTTATTGACATGATCGGAATGGAAATAAAGAAAAGCAAGAGCTGGTAGCAAAGGCTTATCATTCTGGTTTCCGGCAAGAGTGCCTTATACTATATTGGTAACAAAGGGTTATCATTCTGGTTTCCGCAAGAGAGCCTTATATTATATTGGTAGCAAGGCTTATCATTCTGGTTTCCGGCAAGAGTGTCTTATTCTATATTGGTAACAAAGGTTATCATTCTGGCCAGCCAGAGTGCCTTTTTCTATATTGGTAACAAAGGGTTATCATTCTGGTTTCCGGCAAGAGCGCCTTTTACTATATTGGTAGCAAAGGCTTATCATTCTGGTTTCCGGCCAGAGTGCCTTATTCTATATTGGTAACAAAGCGTTATCATTCTGGTTTCCGGCCAGAGTGCCTTATACTATATTGGTAACAAAGGTTTATCATTCTGGTTTCCGGCAAGAGCGCCTTATACTATATTGGTAGCAAAGGCTTATTATTCTGGTTTCCGGCCAGAGTGCCTTATTCTATATTGGTAACAAAGGGTTATCATTCTGGTTTCCGGCAAGAGTGCCTTATACTATATTGGTAACAAAGGCTTATCATTCTGGTTTCCGGCGAGGGTGCCTTATTCTATATTGGTAACAAAGGCTTATCATTCTGGTTTCCGGCAGGGGTGCCTTATTCTATATTGGTAACAAAGGTTTATCATTCTGGTTTCCGGCGAGGGTGCCTTATTCTATATTGGTAGCAAAGGCTTATCATTCTGGTTTCCGGCAAGAGTGCCTTGTACTATATTGGTAGCAAAGGCTTATTATTCTGGTTTTTGTACTATATTGGTAGCAAAGGCTTATTATTTTGGTTTCCGGTCAGAGTGCCTTATACTATATTGGTAACAAAGGGTTATCATTCTGGTTTCCGGCAAGAGTGCCTTATTCTATATTGGTAACAAAGGCTTATCATTCTGGTTTCCGGCCAGAGTGCCTTATTCTATATTGGTAACAAAGGGTTATCATTCTGGTTTCCGGCAAGAGCGCCTTATACTATATTGGTAGCAAAGGCTTATTATTCTGGTTTCCGGCCAGAGTGCCTTATTCTATATTGGTAACAAAGGGTTATCATTCTGGTTTCCGGCAAGAGTGCCTTATACTATATTGGTAACAAAGGCTTATCATTCGGGTTTCCGGCAAGGGTGCCTTATTCTATATTGGTAACAAAGGGCTATCATTCTGGTCTCCGGCAAGAGTGCCTTATTCTATATTGGTAGCAAAGGCTTATCATTCTGGTTTCCGGCGAGGGTGCCTTATTCTATATTGGTAGGAAAGGCTTATCATTCTGGTTTCCGGCAAGAGTGCCTTATACTATATTGGTAGCAAAGGCTTATTATTCTGGTTTCCGGTCAGAGTGCCTTATACTATATTGGTAACAAAGGGTTATCATTCTGGTTTCCGGCAAGAGTGCCTTATTCTATATTGGTAACAAAGGCTTATCATTCTGGTTTCCGGCCAGAGTGCCTTATTCTATATTGGTAACAAAGGGTTATCATTCTGGTTTCCGGCAAGAGCGCCTTATACTATATTGGTAGCAAAGGCTTATTATTCTGGTTTCCGGCCAGAGTCCCTTATTCTATATTGGTAACAAAGGGTTATCATTCTGGTTTCCGGCAAGAGTGCCTTATACTATATTGGTAAACAAAGGCTTATCATTCGGGTTTCCGGCAAGGGTGCCTTATTCTATATTGGTAACAAAGGGCTATCATTCTGGTTTCCGGCAAGAGTGCCTTATTCTATATTGGTAGCAAAGGCTTATCATTCTGGTTTCCGGCAAGAGTGCCTTGTACTACATTGGTAACAAAGGGTTATCATTCTGGTTTCCGGCAAGAGTGCCTTATACTATATTGGTAGCAAAGGCTTATCATTCTAGTTGTCGGCAAGAGTGCCTTATACTATATTGGTAACAAAGGGTTATCATTCTGGTTTCTGGCAAGAGTGCCTTATACTATATTGGTAACAAAGGCTTATCATTCTTGTTTCCGGCAAGAGTGCCTTATACTATATTGGTAACAAAGGCTTATCATTCTGGTTTCCGGCAAGAGTGCCTTATACTATATTGGTGGCAAAGGCTTATCATTCTGGTTTCCGTCAAGTTTTACGGTTCAAGTAAATGATTAATTCTACAACAAAATTATGTATAGTTTTAATTAATGTCTGGATTGATTAATCCCTTCCTACCTTCTTTCCTTCATTAATTAATTAATTAATTAATTAATTCATCCCTTCCTCCCTTCTTTCCTTCCTTCCTTCATTCATTCCTTTATTCCTTCATTCATTCATTCATTCATTCATTCATTCATTCATTTATCTAACAACGACATTTTCTTTAACCAACTTGTTTTCCGAATGTAACATTTACTAGGAAAGCTTTCAAAAGAAAATATTCGTCATAAATCAGAGTTAAATAGACGCTCATTGTTTAATCAAAGAGACGAACAAAGCCGCTGTTTTGTGAGCTGATGTAGCGCTGCATTGGTTTGGTTACGAAACATTGTTTATCACATACGGTATGAGCAAATAGGACTGTTAATAAATGTATCCGTCAAATCGCATAAGTTATTTTTGTGTGATAATCCCTCCCTCCCCCCCCCCCCCGATTCAAAATATCATCCATTTGAAACCATCCCATGTTAGTCTCCTGTCGAAAATAATCCTATTGGAAGAAAGTCTCGTGTAAAACTGACCCCATGGGAACATACTGATAATGTCAAAGTAAATGATATGGATTATAAACCGCTTGCTGAACAAATGTTTAGTCAAATTTAAGAACTTTAATGCATTTTGTTTATCTCAACATGAAATCGCTTTGATTCGAACCGTTGAGTTGAATGTGATACCGTATTTGTTCAAATAAGGATTCCATTACAAAAAGAAAAAAGGAGCAGCGGATCCAGATTAAATTAAATCTATAAAATGTTCAGACTGATAAATGGTGGTTAAACATTAAAATGTCCAAAAGTCATCAACGTTATTTATCAACTGCATTTATCTCCAAGAAAGAAATTACGCGAAGATTTGACGTCAATAAGCCACGTCATCAAATGATGGCGTCATCAAAAAATAAGACATGGCGTCTGCACAATTTTGACGTCATTTGCGTACATAAGGCAAGATCGAATTTAACTTAAGTTAAAATATTAAATTTCTATGTAATTTAGTATTAACAGATATTGTTTATATTATTATGAACTCTTGTCCTACAGTATCGTTCACATAATCGTTTTATGTTTTTTATTTGTAACTTAATTATCACGTCAGAAATTTCTGTTATTTTGATGATATTCAGAATGCTTACATCTGGCAATGCCCTTTGATATCTTATATGCAGTAAACTGTTATATTATCTGTAGGTTTCGTCAATAAGAATCTTGTATATTTAAATAACACCACGTGTTAAATTCTATATGGATTTTGTTATCCATAAGGAACGCCAAAAACGGCAAAATTAAAAAAGTTTTTAGGTTTGATTGACCCTGTTCACAGACAGTAGTTGCCAGCTTCCATCTACGCTCCCTAGCACCGGCACATAAAAGTGGCAAAATTTTAAATTTAGAAACATCCGACGATGTGTTCATACGGTGATGATCATGATTTTCTACATTCTGACACTTTCATTTTATTCAATGAACAGTCCTATTGATATCTGTGATTGTAAGTCACACCCAAGAAGATAATGGCGCCAATTTATGTTTAAAATTAACGTAATAAATAGCTTTTTATATTACGTACCCTAATGCACCGGTCAATATCAATATAACCGGTCAATATCGATATAGCCAAGTAATATCGTAGAATAAGTCAAACGACATTTTTTCTTATACCTATTTTTAGCACATTTATGTCACGTGAGATGGTGTTTTTCTACTATGACGTCATTATTTGAGACGGCGCATATGCATATTAATACATATTAATAAGGAACCGTAATTATCCTCAATGATTTTCGATGTGTTAATTAGCAATAAAATCAAAGGTAATCCGATAAAATAGGTTTAGAACGACAGTTCGTGTAATTGAACGGTAACGCTCTGTAATTATTGAATAATTCATATCTTTGTATTTGTTAATCACGCGGCTATGGTAATACAGATTTTGTCAATACGGTAAAGTGCACTTTAAAAATCGATACAATCATTAAATATTTAAGGCTCGACTTTAGATATTTACTTTTTTTTATTTCCTTATGACAGAAATATAATTGAAAAGCTGACTGTTACGGGTCATATAGACGCTTCTTTATATCTGTGTAAGTCATGGAATGAAGCAGAAAATAGCAAGTTATCAAAATTTGATTTTGTTAAAGCGACACCACTGAGGTTTTTTGACATGATTGGACTGAAAATATTTTTGCCAGATAAATGTACCATTTGATGTGTGTTTAGACCACTAATCTTTGTGCAAAATTTCAGATCATTCTCACACTTCGTTTTTCCAGAATAATTATTCAAATTGTAAAAGAATGGCCCAAAATGAAAAGCGTTTAAACGCTATTCACTCAAATCGGGCTAAGAAAAGCATAAAAATACGATTTTCAATATATTTCGAAGTATATTTCTTAACTATCTTTGCATATATTTCTGTTTAAAGTGCCTAAGCTCATTTATTTAAGAAATTCGAATGTTAAGTTTTTAGGCATTTAAACCTCAGTGGAGTAATTTACAGGATTTAAATTGCTTGCATAAATGCAAAATATATATCAAATTCGTTTTTTACGTCATTAAATACGTCAGTGTCGGATGCACTTTAATTTAAAATAACAATAATTTTTACATGTACCCAATGATTTATCTTTTTACTGAAATTGTCGATGTATTACTAAAGGCACATTATGCCTCACTATAAAAAACACCTACTCACAAATAGAAACAAATACATGTTTACTTCTTTAGAAAGGGTAAACATCAATTCTATACCATTTAACTAATGGTTTTAGAGCAAGTTAGATGCTTAATGTAGTTGAAAAGTATACACAAAGTAGTATTTTGACTTCCATACAAAATCATCATAACTTTATACATTGCCAGGAGCAACAGGAGATAAAGATGATTGAAGTAAATGGCCAATCAGTAACTTTCTGGAAACTATGAAATCACACCAAAAATAAATTTAAAATAAGCTTTTGAGAAATAAAATTAAAAGCATCTCTCCTTTAAACTAGCTGGTTTAACTATGCGCTTTTCTACTGAATACAGTCTGGAAGTCAAAACAGGGAAAGAAAATAAAAATAGATTTCTATACATACGTGAGTTAATTAACAATTAATATGCCATTAAAACAAAACTGATTAGCATGTATTTTGTCAGAAAGCGCAAGGGAGCAATCCTTTAATCTAGAGTGATTTCCACCGAGATACTTTCAAAGTAAACTACATGCAACACGAACATATTTGTATTTCTTTAATGTGCATATTGAGCATTTATTACAAGTTGTAAAGCACGTAAAGCACAATTAAATGTGATTGAAACTCTCGATAACACGGAACGTTTTCACGCGACTGTGATATAACTTTTCTTCTTTCAGTTATTGATTAAAATTAATATCAAATCATGTAACGATGAAATGATACTGTATGATTGAATGATTGAATTTGAAAATTTCTTCAATACTTTTTCAATTATTCATGATTGTAAAATAACATAGAGCAACAATGTTCATAGAAAAAAGCCTTATTTTTTCTTGTAAAAGTAATAAATTATAAAATATTTAACAACGTTCAAACTACAATGTAAAAGCAATAAAAAATATATAACAGATGGAAAGAGTAGCATATTTTACAAAGGCTGTATTAGTTAAATACAAAATTGTAACCAACATGAAAGATATGAAGCTATCAATTCCTTTACTGGGAAATGCCGCCACAACTACATTTCAAACACGATTATATCAACTTTACGTTTTCTGGAAACTATAATTAAATCTACTTTGTATAGCATGGTATAGCATTCTCCGAATTTCGATACTTGGTGTAGGGTTTACAAAATATTTGAAAAAATGACAACCCTTTACCTTTTTCGGCGACATGCATTAGCTCGAAAGTAGCGATATAGCGATTTACCGTATACCTCCGAAAGAGGTAGCTCTCTATCATTTACCAGGCGTGTTTTAACAACAGAAAATTAGCGCTGAACTTGCAATTCTGGCAGAAGATAGACAATATTTATGGCAAATGATTATTTTTTTTTAAACTGATATCAAATGTTAAAAAAAATAAAAACAAAATTAATATCATTTCTGGGGCAAAATGGGCCATTAAGTGATAAGTTAGTTTTGAGTATTATCAGTTATGCATTATCAGAGAGCGACGACATTGTATATTTATTCACCATAATTGAGTCATGCCTAAAAGAATTTCTTCTCAGTCCAGAATGTCCTCGGGGAGACGATGAATTAACATGTTTAACGACAGTCAATGTCACAATAAGTACCTCAGAACTCACATCGCAATGGTTCTGAATGTTAAACTCAAAATGATCATTGGTTGATATTCCCGGCAGACTGAAATTGACTTTATGATATAGACATTGTTGAATTGAACTGGTCACAAATCATTGGTTTAAATACATATCTGTTCTGAACAAAATAAACACACTTTTTCGTAGATGGACTCAAGTGTGTAAGGTCTGTAAGCTATATTCAATCAACAACCTTGTAGATAATTTCAATTTCAGTTTCTACTTTATGTTTTTCCCTACTTGACCTCTGGGCTATAAGCTCTTTAATCAGTGAATTGTACGATAGATTTTCATATTTGTTTTTCTTTTTTTTCATTTTCATATTACAATTTATGTACATTAAGAAGCCTACATTTTATTTATCTCATTTTTTTATATTTGTCTGTTTTTTTTCTGGATTAGTTACATGCCTCATAAGCATTGAAGATTGAATATTGCTTAAGCCGGTGCTATGGGGCGTAAGACGTGACACACTTAACTGTTTCCTATAAAGCCGACTTTGCAATTTTTCGTGTAGTCAGTTGTATTTTAATTGATCTTCGCATCTTTTTTATGTTTCAATTCGTATTAAACTGTGATTCAAGTTTATTTAATATATCTCAGCATGTAACATACATAGACTGAAAAGGGAACTGTTACAATTGATGTTTTATTGAAAGTTGAAACTACGAGTTTGTTCTTTTGTTTGGTTTTACGGTGCACCAACACAGATAAGCTCATATGGCGCCGGAACATGAAAGATGATTTTGGATAACCTCGGGTGTTACAAACTGAAAGCAACGCCAGGGGTCAAAACCACCTTCACCTGCTGCAACTGATATTTGCATAGATTCCAATAATTTTTTACAATTACGCAGTATTAAACGGTGACTGCGATGCTGATGCCTAAACCAGTAAAGGTAACTCTACAGCCACGCTAAAGACTTTACTTTAAATGTCCTTGATATTTCTTAAACACTCCGAAAACGATTAGCCAAAATTGAAAAAAAAAAAAAAAACGATTTAAAGTCAATCATTGATTATATACACAAGATCAATAAGGAAGGGCGGCGCTCAATGAACGCAATCCCAACACGACTCAGCAACACAGGGCCACACCGACAAGGAGCCCAGCAGGACACCAAACAAAAACAGGACAGGGCACAAGGCAAAACACGGACGGGATTATAACTTCATACATAACATTACTTGGTTACAATACACACATACGGATGTTTCATACTTTATAATTCCCGGAAAAAGACACAATAAACGGAAAGTACTTGGGTAGTTTATACATTAGCACTTTGTGAACGGGTTTTCTCTCATATTCTGTTGTAAACAATTCTTACAGTTCTTATATCGTATAGATCAATTGTTTTTTCAAAAGAATTTTGCAGACATATAAATATTTTCATAAATCTATATTTATATACTTATACATATATATATAAGTCTACATCTATAAACCCTTATATAAATAGTGGTAAATGTATTCTAAACAGGAAGAAGACCTTTAGGCGAATTTTTATTGTAGTTTTTTTTATTGTAGTTTTTTTTAACGACAACCGTCAACAAGTTATGCTAAAATAGGAAAGAAACAGAATCATTGCATATCGCCAAAATTTTAATTAAAACTGGCAAAATTGAAAATGTTGCAGACTTCGTACGACTGAGCCTGTTTTTTAAGTTATAACTTCAAATTTCCTTCAACAAGAAATAATCCAACCTTTACAGTTTGGTTTATGGGTGGTACATGTATTTTGTAAAGATAAACAATTAAAATTCTATCGTTCTGATAAAATGTTAATCACTAGAGATAAACAAATAATCTAGTTTTCTAATATTCATGATTTACTTTGTCTACTTTTTAACAATGATATTAAATACAAATTTATCAAGAACGTTCTGAAATGTGCATAAGGTTATGTAAAATCAAAAATAAAATCATATAAAGTACATGGATAACAAAAGATATTGTAAATTGGTTACACTAGATAAGCAGGCTCACCGCTTCAGCCGGTGCAAGGGAGCGCGGTAAATGTGTCAAAGTTAGCAGGTGTGAGGAGACGGGTCTGTGCTAGCGGGCATGAGATGTATGCCGGTGCTTGGGAGCTTGAGAACCCGAAATTATCTAATAAAAGGCACCAGTTTAGCTTTACATGGACCAGTCTGTGAATTCTCCGCTACCATTGGTTAATTTAAAATTTGAATTCAAAAATTAGCCAATCAGGTGCTAAAGGTTGTGAACAATGTCGTGAACAGGAATATTCATGTAGTAAAAGCTTCTCCAGTTTATAAACGTCTATTCATCAATTATATACATGCAACAATGAAATTAATAACGTCATTATAGTCAGTGACTGGAATAATAGTAACAATAGCGGCGGCATAATTTAATTTCCGTTCAATATTGCAAACGATCGCCTCTAAATCGATGGATACACGCCGCCTATAACAGTATTATCTCTAAACAAACGGTGGCTGGAAGAGGTTTTGATTGTAATGGAACACTATAGTATGGAATTATGTGATTTTATCAAATTAACTTGACAAAAATTGCTTTATTCTATAGCCGTATTCAACAAGACATTTCCATCATCTATACCGGGATATCAATACAAGAAATAATAAAGACAGATATTTAAAAATGCTGACCAGGCGCAAGAAACTGTTTTTTTTTCTCTAGAATCACGTAGAGAAAAGATGGTATTTTAAAGTATATAAAGCACATTATTAAAGGCTCATTACACCCCTAAAATGCTATCAATTTTATTTCTCAGAATATTTTTAATTTTTGATATCTTGGTACAGTTTTCAAACAATTGTCATTGGCGATCTTTTGCAAATATAGCTCTGTTTGCAATCGGTATATTAACTATATTTATAGTGATTTAGAATACATGTATTTTGAAATGGAAGGTAAACTGCTACTGTGTTTATATCATGCTACCTTTTTGACACATAACCGCAAACTCTTTGCTAATTTTTTTAGTTACGAAACATCTTATATACTCTTAATCCATTAATCAGAGACATTACTAAACACATGTTTGACATTTCTAAAGAAATGAAAAATTTGGATTTTTGAGGTATGATGTGCCTTTAATAACATCTTAAGTGAATAGACAGTAATACAACGTCTGATGAGTTAAAGTCTGTGAAAGATGAAAAACAATCAAGAAACTAGCCCTGGGCGACGCCTGCAACATTTCTAATATCGCAATACTGAACGTTTCCAATGGTTACATTTTTTGCCATTTTGGACGCTCGTTTGGCATTCTATTATATCTATTCTATTTCCTGGTTTATTTTTACTTAATTCATAAAATGGTTTTAAAGAAAGCTATAAAAAGCTTTTGTATAATAGCTTTGATGGTTTTTAAAAAGCCTTTGTATAATTATTTCAATATTTTGAATGAATATTTTGAATGAATACTTGACGTATAAAATGTGTTATTATTGATGTACTTGCAAGAGAAAGGCACACCAAGCAAAAATCATTTGTAATGGTATGTAAGGATACCTTGATATAAATAGAGGAATTTTACCAAAACTTATAGCACTTATATACATACAGTTGTGGGTGAAAAAATCGAGATCTACTAGTGTGTAATATAATATTTGTTTCATTTACATCTTTCTGTTTGTGGACATAATCTGAAACGTTTATAATTCGATTCAAGCTTTCTGGGTGTTTTTCAAAAAAAAAAAAAAAAAAAAAAAAAAAATGATAATAAAATCCACAAAAGTTGCCCAGGTCATTGGTATAACTGGTGTTAGCTTTGATCGTACGTACATCATGAAAAGAATCAACGATGAATATTTTGAAACACAAGTTTTCTCCAAGTTTTATACATTCACATTAGAATATAGGTACAAGAAGAACATTTAAAAAACGCAATAATATTTATGTCTATTCATATATACATAAATGTACATTGTAGCTTATAAAATAAAATGGAGAACTCCGAAGTATAAGTATTAAAGGGGGAGGGCAATATTTTTTTTGGTACACAAACTTTCTACGATGACTCATTCAAGACTTAAATGATTCAAATTCATAAAAGAAAATTGAAAAAAAGGTATAAAAGGAGCAATACTAGTAAGCCATAAATTTTAATATTCGTGTAGACATATCAGATGAGAACTAAATACCAGTTTGCCAATTGGTTTGATTGTTTTGAAAAGAGATTGGAGCAACAATACAAGGACAGGACAGAGTTATGAAAGGAACTCGATTGAGGTCCAAAAACAAACAAAAAACCCATACAATTTGAATTTCTAACATATATCAGGTATGACACTTAAAAGAGAAAGATATGCAAAAGAAAATTAAGAGATATACTCAGAAATTGAAAATTGTATTTTTTGTCATATTCTTAGCTCGATTTGAGTAAAAAGTGTTGCAACGCTTTTAAATTTTGGGTCATTTTTGACAATGAGTATAATTATCCTGGAAAAACGGAATTTTGCACATATCTTACTGATCTAGACCTAGATCAAATGGAGCATTGATCTCGAAACAAATATATCCAGTCACTACATGTTTAAAAAAACCTCGGTGGAGTCCCTTTAAAGACAATTGACTTATAAGTATGATTTTATATTCAGAAATGAAATATACCGGTATAATGTTATCCTGTATGATAATTATATTTTTCGATATATGAGCCGCGTCACGACAAAACCAACATAATGTGTTTGCGACCAGCATGGATCCAGACCAGCCTGCGCATCCGCGCAGTCTGATCAGGATCCATGCTGTTCGCTTACTAACCCTATAATAAGTGGATAAACTGATAGCGAACAGCATGGATCCTGATCAGAGTGCGCGGATGCGCAGGCTGGTCTGGATCCATGCTGGTCGCAAACCCATTATGTTGGTTTTGTCGTGACGCGGCTCATTTTATCCGCCGGGGATTGAAATAATATTTTATTTCAGTTGACATACGTTATAAAAAGTCAAGTATATCAATGTACTCAATCAAATCAAAAGAATTGTTTCCCTTCGGGAGGAAAATATCAATTAATTTTGCATCAAATAAACTCTTTGTTTAGATATGTTTATTTCCGGGAATACGTGCTAAATGCATGAGAATGTTTTGTTTGCTTTTTCTTTTTGATCTTTACCCATATTTTCCATATTTTTTTACATTTTAATAAGTGGATTAACATCAAGTGATGTTTTGTAATTGTTAAAGCTGTATAGCTCCAGTTGAACCAAAATATATCAAGACAACCAGACTTCCTTCCAAAAATGTACTAAGATTATAAGGAAAGTAATAAGTTTTAAGTAATAACTGACATATTTTTGTGCGTTAAATTACTGATTTTGCAGTAATTACCAGCATATTTGTACTGCGTGACTAACGCACTAAAGGCTATTTTTAGCATATTTTCGACATTTATTTGGAAATTTACGTGGATTGAAAGCGTCATTAGTAAATTACCGTCTCTGTTCACTCTATAACATTTTACTTTTAAAAACATTTTCAAAATTTTTATGAATTGTTTTTTATTGTATGCAAGTAATGACCAATTGTTTGCAGTATTTAGCATCATATTTTGACTGCGTGACTAACGCAGTAAGGGCTATTTTTCCATATCTATTTTTAGTAGTTTACGTAGATTTTAAGTATCATTTGCAACTTTTTAGTTACGTCCTTTGTTCATCTGACAATATTTAACTTTTTAATTCATCTAAAAAAATCACGAGAATTACTCGGAATTACTCCTCCAGTTTGGAGGAGTGCTCCTTTAAAATTAAAGCGCTCCAAATTTTATTTATCAAAGTAATGCATGATCTAAGTAAATATTTCCTAACCAGTTGCAACTGCAACATGCACTCCTTTCTACATAACTTCAAAGGTTTTTTTTTTTTAAATTTGGTCAAAAATAAATGAATTTAAAACATTTCATAATTTTTTACAAAGATCATGTGCGTATGGCAATATTTAAAAATAAAAAATAAAAAAATTACAAACAATATTATTTTCAACAATCTTCTTTCCTTTTTTAGAATTTTGCTAACGATACCTTATTCCATACAAAATACGAAACATGTAAAAATAAGTGAAAAAAAAAAGAAAAGAAAAAAGAAAAAGATTCCCCAGTAAAGAAAAAGTGAAGAAAAAAAACAGCAACATTTAAAGAATAAAATAAAATGAACTTACCGGATTTTCAGATTAGAAAAATCAAATTTGCAACACTTGCGATAAAGTCCGATCACGTGATGTTGAATTGTGTTTGCAGTACGACAACAAAGGAACGTATGCGGAACCCTGGTTTATCTAGATATCGTAGAGGAAATGTAGTATTGGAAAAATCACAGTTTGCCTCGCACGATCTAAAAGCGGAAATATATCATAGCGGTGGTATTGTTTGGAAATATTATCACTCTAGTACATTATTGTTTCCTTTGAAATGGCAGCTCTTAAATCAGTTGGAAATATTACTAGATGGTTATAGTTCCACAGGTAAAGGCCTTTTGAAGTCATGTAAAAAGAGGTCTAACAGTCAAGGGGTCTAGAAGTCATCTTAATATCCTAAGGGGTCGAGAAGTCAAGGGGTGTAAGTGTCTTACTTGCCTTTTGAACCTTTGCAACATTATTAAAGACCCATTATACCCCAGAATGTTTTTTTTTTTTCAAAAACTTTTTTCGTGTACTTTAATTAAAAAACTCTTCTAATTGGCCAATTACTTGAACCACCATTGTTTCTTTTGCTTACTGGCAATTAATACAGTTAAAGTGAAAAAGTGTTTGTCTGGAAGTCAAAATGTCAGCTTGTTTACATTGTGCTACTTTTATAACAAATAATTTCAAACTCATCACTACTTTAGTAGCATCTAAACATACTCCAAAACAGTAATATAAACTTTTAAGTTCAAGTCCTTTCCAGAGAAAGGAAATTTTACATATTTCTTAGACATAATGTGCCTTTAAACGTACTCGTACATATATGAGCCGTGTCATGACAAAACCAACATAATGGGTTTGCGACCAGCATGGATCCAGACCAGCCTGCGCATCCGCGCAGTCTGATCAGGATCCATGCTGTTCGCTTACCAACCCTATTACAAGTAGAGAAACTGATAGCGAACAGCATGGATCCTGATCAGACTGCGCGGATGCGCAGGCTGGTCTGGATCCTTGCTGGTCGCAAACCCACTATGTTGGTTTTGTCGTGACGCGGCTCATATAAGGATTTACAAGTATTGCCATGTTTACGTTTATCTATCATTTCATCATAAACCTGACATGTATAATGTATCAACATGAATTATAAATAAGTGTTTCATATTTCAAACAAATGTGTTTTAACTTTTGAATTAGTAGTATCTTTCCTGTTTCCTGCTTACAATATTAATCTAGTTAAGAAACATTAAAGTTTGAATCAATGGGTTATCTTTTTTGTTTCATTGAGATATTACAAAACAATAATAATAATAATAATAATAATAATAATAATAATAATAATAATAATAATAATAATAATAGTAATAATAATAATAATAATAATAATAATAATAATTTTGTTTGTTTGGGTTATTATTTCAGGCACGAACTGGCGGCGTTCCGTAAGCTAGCTGGATAGCTTCCTCACATGAAAGATCTGTTCCTATCGGGATTCGAACCCACAGCGCTGAGGGGCTAGTGTTTTGAAGTCAACGACCTTAACAACTCAGCTACGGACATCCCAATAATAATAATAATAATAATAATAATAATAATAATAATAATAATTTAATAATAATAATAATAATAATAATAATAATAATTTAATAATAACAATAATAATAATAATAATAATAATAATAATAATAATAATATAATAATAATAAAGAAAATAATTATAATAATATCTACGTTCCAAACTCTCCTCACGTAAATGACACCAAATTAATTAAAATTGAATTAGGGTATTCAGTTACAGGAGTTCAATTGAAGGTGAAGTATGCTTAGCTATTAATGTTGCATTTCTTAAAGAAAAAGGTGACAGTTTTATTAATGTGGTATATCTTTAAAAAAATGGCAACATTTTAAGCACGTGTATAATATAAAAAGGTAGCAATTTAATTGCGCGTAGCTAATAATGCGGAATTTAAATTTTAACGTGTTTAGCTAATATTGTGGCATTCGTACAGATTTAGTGTGCTTAGCTAATAATGTGGCATTTCTTTAAAATAAATGGCAACAGTTTTATTGTTCAACGTTATATTTTCCTGTTAAATAATAAACTCAGATCAAATTATAATCGGATGAAACGAATGAAAAAATTATATACAAAGTCGAAACAAAGTTAAAACTAGAAATGTGTCCATAGGACACGGGTGCCCCCACCGCGCCACTGTCCTGTCAATCTTATGACTCTAGGTCAAATATTTTTTGAAAACTAAAAATCTTTTACTAAGTAAAGGGCAAGAACTTTATAAATACTGAATAAATCCACAAGCACACCCCAAGTTGAAAATTGCAAATTTATACTACTGTAAGTCAAGGGCAATAACTCTAACAAAAACTAAAAAAATCCACATGCAAAGTCCCAGGTTCATAGCTTCACAGTGATGTGAATCATTATTCATGTAATTTAGTGATGTTGATCATTATTCCTGTAAAGTTGGTCGATTCTAACTCAAGCACTCAAGGAACAAATAACAACATAATGAAACAGTTTTTACTATAAGCCAAGGGAAATAACTCTACAAATACTGGATAAATCCACAAGCGAAACCCCAGGTGCAAAACTAAATATGCTGAGCAACCTTCCAATAAGGTTTAATGACTCTATGTCAAATCCTTTTCGAGTTACATGCGACACAAGTTGAAAATTGCAATATTTTACTAAGTCAAGGGCAATAACTATAAATATACTAAATAATTCCAGACCAAAATACCCAGGTGCACAACTACACATGCTGATGAACATTCCTGTAAAGTTTCATGACTCTAGGTCAAATTCTTTTTGAGTTACATGCGACACAAGTTGAAAATTGCAAAATGTTACTAAGTCAAGGGCAATAACTCTAAATATACTAAATAATTCCAGACCAAAATACCCAGGTGCACAACTACACATGCTGATGAACATTCCAAGTTGAAAATTGCAAAATTTTACTAAGTCAAGGGCAATAACTCTAAAAATACTAAAAATATCCAGACGAAAATACCCAGGTGCACAACTTCAAATGCTGATCAACATTCCTGTAAAGTTTCATGACTTTAGGTCAAATACTTTTTTAGTTACGTGCGACACAAAAGAGAACGGACGGACGGACGGACGGAAGGACGTCCTGACGGACGGATGGACGGACCAGGGTAAATCTAAATGCCCGCCACTAAAGTGGGGGCACAAAAACTTGCTGTAATACAGAAACATATGTCAGTGTCCAATAAATCTAGGCATCAGATTGAGGTGAAAACATTTAAAGTCACACACAAAAACACACACGCACGCGCTCACGCACACAAAAAACCACCACTAACAACACAAAATCATAATTGCTAGATTTTTTAAATTACACCCGAATCTATTAAAGAACTTAATGTTTGGCATTTAAATCTATCAATAAATAACTATTGGGAATTTGAGCTTTGATATTTCATACGAAAGTCATATACGGGCACGTGGAATTTAATATTCTGGTAAGTCACCACTGATGACTCACATGTGGCATCAGATCATATATTATATTATGTTAAAGACACATCCCTTAGGAAATAATATAGTATGAGAATTTGTCGTGCCTTGGTGAGAGGATTAATAGTGGTTGATTTAGACGCAAGTGAAATATTGTCATGCTAGTTACTTTATGTCGTGAAACATTTGTTGTATTTGTTTTTTTCGATAATTTCAAGATTAATCCAAAACAGTGAATTTGCTGATACGTTTTGTTAAATATACATTATGCTCAAATTTGATATTTGATTAAAGTGATAACTACTATACAGTCTCTTTTGAAATGTAAAATAAACATATTTTGAATACATACAGAGAAAATATGTTACACTTTAAACCCTACACACTACAGATAATCGCAGTATGATTACAAAAAATGGCAGTTTTTATAACAATTATATCAAATAATTTGACAAGTAATAGGGAATGTAGCTTCCTAAACATAGTTTTCAAATTAGACATATTCAGGAAGAAATTTTCTTAATTTAGATTCCAATACATTTCTGCAGTAAAATATTTTACCCAAAAGATGGGCATTGTAAATTCTTCATAGTTTACCTTTTAAAATAATGTTTTGTTCATTTAGATAGTCAAATATAAAGCAAAATCATGATACTTCAAAGTGTTACCTTTCTTTTGGGACACCCTGTATTTGAATGATAACAAATTATTTATTATTCTTTCTTATTCTTTGTCTTATAGGTTTTAACACTTTCTACAATGTTAACCTCGGACGCTTAATGAAGCAAATGATACGCCTCTTGTGTCTAAAAAAATTGTAAGAGATAAAAAGATATATAATTTTGCATCATTAGTGCAAACCGCAAAGGAAAGTATTGGTTATTGCAGCATTCGCTAACGAACTGTGATAGACGACTTATAAAAATGATATTCGTTTTCTAGTTTCTGATCCGCGCAAAGGTGATAATTTCTATGTATAAATTGCCTAGCAAAATAATAATACATGTAATTGAATGATTCTATATAAAATCTTCTTCGTGACATGACAGTTGTAACAAAGTGAAAATCTTCATATATTGGAAATCACTGTTGTAAATTATATGGTATAATGCAATCATTTACAAGGAGAGTTATTAAAGAAACTCAACTGATGTCCAAAAGCAAAACCATATAAAATTATATGGTATAAAACATTGGATGGCTGTATACATGGTTTGGGAAAGAACAATGAACCTTATTCCATTAATCATACAATCAGTGTTTTACAACATAATAAATAATACAGTTGACGAATTTATAAGCATTTACTTTTTTTTATTAATTTCATTTACTAAGATCCCGAATATCACAGGGTGGGAAAAAATGTACACTCAGACCAGCACTCGAACCCGGGACCCTCGGAATCAAGTTCCGCGGCTCTACCGACCGAGCAATCCGGCCGCTTACACACCTTGTCCCTAATAGTGAACAGTTATTTCCCCGCTATATTGTTATTCGTCCTAGAATTTCTAAGGGCTTCCTTGGTAAACCAGGCTATTTACCAGTTTAAATGGCTTGACCATAAACTATGTATATATGTATTAATACGAGTAGTATAGGAACATCAGCTATTATTAACTAATGGAATATGTCGCACATGGGATCGTTGAGTTTCTGATATGTAATCAATCTTCAACCATATCAATTGTCTTCATACCACTAGGAAATTACTCTTACTTCACATCACTACAAATAAAAATATATCAAGGCATGCATATTGCAGCGCACAAATATAACTACCTCCTTTCAGACCAAGGGAGACCGTAACCGACCGGAAAATATTTCAGCTTAAAATAAACAATTAAAGATAGCCATTTTGGATTTGAAACAACAGAGATTCAAGTTGGTATGTGATGTCGCACGTTTGAATCTGTTGGTTGCATATTAATTTCTACTTATTTACACTAAAGTCGACATCATGTATTTATATGACTTTCAATTATTTATAAGCTCTGATGGGTATAAGAAATAAAACCCATGATTTGACATGCCTACGATTGTTTATAAAAACTCGGATAAGCTAATATCAAAAGAAACTTTTAAAGATAAATCTGCTTCCGGCTGCTCTTTTATAACCATATTTGTAAAATTAATTGTTGCCCCATATTGAATATTGGTAGGGACACATTACGAGTACGTTGAAGCGGATCATATATTTGCTGATATTCAAGATGCATCCATAAAACCCCTGTCACATTGGGTTGCGAACGTGAGCAACTTGCGAACGGCATTTGCAAATACAGTCATATATGAGCTTGTCTCAAAATGTTAACCTTGCACGTTTGATAAAGCAAATGATTCACCTCTCGTGTCTAAAAAAATGTTAGAGATAAAAATATATATATAATTTAGCATCATTAGTGCAAACCGAAAAGGAAAGTATTGGTTTTTACAGCATTCTCTAACGAACTGTGATAGACGACTTATAAAAAATGGTATTCGTTTCCTAGTTTCTGATGCGCGCAAAGGTGACAATTTCTATGTAAAAATTGCCGTGCAAAATACAATGTAGTATTAATTGAATGATTGAAATTTTGTGCCAACTATGACAGTGTAACAAAGTGAAAATCTGCATTTCTTGGACATCACTGTTGTAAATTATATCCTATAATACAATGACTGGCTGTTACTTGGTTTTGTAAAGAACAATAAGCCTTATTTTAATATGTATTTTTTTATTTTCATGCAGTCAGCTATTTACCGCATACTAACCCGGGATATTTACCGCATAGAAGTTTATACGGTATGTGTCGCGTGCGTTTCGGCGATGTTCTGAGGGTTAGTGAGCAAAATGAATTAAACTCTGAGCTATATGCAGTCACTGCCCCACGTTTGGCGCCAAATGTAAGTAAAAGTGCAGTCTGGCCCAAATATTTCAAGAAAATCAATCTTTAGAAAAATGTTCTAAGATTTTAAGAAAAGTAAAACAATTCTAAAGATTCAAGAATTAATTTCATTGTTAAGAGTGATTTATGACTAAGTTTTCAAAATCTATTACCATATTCTACTGCATGACTAACGCAGTTAGCGGTATTTTCGCATATTTTGTTCTTTTTTTTGTGTTACTTTACGTGGATTGTTAACACCGTTTTGCTGTCTTTGCTCACTTCACAATATTTTACTTTTATACATATTTTCAATATTTTTCATGAATTATCATGATTTTGGAGGCATGTCGCTTTTAACTTTAAAAATTAACATGTCGGTCTAAAAAAAACAAAAATCAAAAATTACTATCATATGTCTTCAATTGTTATTCCTATAAACTGGGGGGAAATCAAGCGAGAGTTAAATGTTATATTTTAAATAATAAATGAATTCCTGATTAACAAAATGATTTGACATTCTGCATCATCAAGGGAACTATTTTCCATACATTCATTTCAAATGGCTTGAGACAATTTTCTACCATAAACTATGTATATATGTATTAATACGATTATAGTATAGGAACAGCTGCTATCATTAACTAATGGAACCTGTCGCACGTGGGATTATTGAGTTTCTGATATGTAATCAATCTTCAACCGTATAAATTGTCTGCATACCACTACAATTTTACTATCACTTCACTTATAAATATATTAGGCATGCATATTGCAGTGCACAATGAAAACTACCACTTTACAGACCAAGGGAAACCGACACCGACCTAAAAATATCTCAGCTAAAAATAAACAATTTAAGATTGCCATTGATGATTTCAAATAACAGAGGTTCAAGTTGGTATGTGATGTAATTTGTTCGAATCTGTTGGTTATACAATGTATATTGATTTCTATTTATCTATATTAAAGTCGACATCATGAATTTTAATGTCTTTTAATTATAGCCTTTTGATGGTTATTAGAAATAAATGATGATATGCCTTCACGGCTTTTGTGCCTACCAATATTTTTTTTTGAGAACGCTGATAAAGTTATTATCAATGAAAACTTCTGCTTTCGGCTTCTCTACCTGGACTCCTGTTTACAAAATATTTTGTAAATAAAGTGTTGACTTATAAGGGTGTTTTGTAGGCTAAATTTGTGATTTTCATGTTTCATATTCTATTTGGTATGGTAAGTCATGACAGGTTACGAGCAAGTAGTAGTGTATAAGATATTTGCTGATATTTAAGATGAGTTCTTATAGAAATAAGATACATGTAGTATATAAGTCTTTGTCCTGCTGCCGTTGAATGATAACAGAACAAAACAGATCATACTTTTATTAAAGATTTATACCTAGAATATTGTCTACAAACAATGAATGTACAGCAAACATACGAGTACAATAATTATGTAAGTGATACATGTTTTGAGATTTTAATAATGTACTTGTGTTGATTGTAACTTTGCATCGCTTTTCAAATTTTTGTCATATTTCACAGTTAAGAAGTGAGCGAATGGACACAGATTATTGGTCTAGACCTAAATTAAATTGAACATTAATCTCAAAAAAATTATTTCTCATAAAATCATGTTAAAAAGCACAGTGGAGTCGTTTAAAAGTTTTCTGTCCATTTTTTTCTAAACTTTTAACTCGTTTTTTTACCTTGAAATTGTAAACTATCCAAACTTATATGTACTCGCATTCGGAACAGAGTAATGTTACATCAAACCTTTTAACAACATTTTTGTTTGATTATGATAAAAATAAAAATGATAGTTTTACATCATTAGCGTGAATGTTACAGTATTTTTATTCACTAACGAACTTTGATAGACGAACTATAAAATGATAGTCATTTTCTTGTAGCTGATACGAACAAAGGTGGCAATTTATATATCTTTCAACCAATTGCAAGTAGAAAATATTAATAGAATATCTTTATATGGAATCATCTCAAAGATGTGACACTATGTCTTATTTTTCTGGTTCTTCGGGATCATTGATGCCAACACTAGTAAATGTTGAGAATTGTGTACCAACAAGCCGCTGCTAGGGGGCGTGAGGGATGTTGCACTTATTCATTATCTCTCATGTACAGTCTCAATCAAACCGAGTCTGCAATTTTCATGTAATTGTGTTGTTAATTATGTTTCTAAGGGATCATTTTATTTCTTGATTTTTATTAAAATTTATATTAATTGGAAGTAATTTGTTATCGTTTATACGGTTCATGTATAATGAATTTCTTTTTAATGATTAAAGTGACATTTTACTCATTTTTATTGTTGTCAGGTTTAGCTGAACTTGCTATAACTATTATAATGGTCATTGACCAATAATTGAACATGATAAATGTTTAGGATAAAATTTAACACTTTTCTGAAACATAAAAAGACAACCCCACTCTTTTTATACATACTGAACGTAAACAATACATTCCGAAGTATATTTATAAAGTTTTCAGTTTTAGTGATACATATGAACTAGACTATTAAATTGAAAACAATCATGGCAAAATCATATTAAGTTATTTCTACTTTGACCTATTCACCCATCATTTTCACTTAGAGGGCATAAAATAGAGAAAAAAAAAGAATCCCTAAAGAACCCACAAAACGACAAAATTGTAAATGTTGCAGACTCAGTTTGTTTGAGCCTGTTCACGGACGGTAATGGAAAGTGCAAGCTACCGTCAACGCCCCCTAGCACCAGCTTAAGCAGAATTCAACATTTAATAATGAATATAGTGAAATTTTGAATTAATGTCACTTTAATAGTAAATGAAAATAAACTTTTATTTTGTATTTCTCTCAATGGTGAATAGAACCTGGCTTTATATGTGTTTTAAAACTATGCACCGTCAGATATAATACAGTTTGTAAAGATCAAAATAAAAGTGATTTTGCTTGATTAATTGGTTAATCAATAGTGCCCAGAAATGTTATTGTTATACACAAAACATCATTATTTAAATCTTATTGTCATGGCGAGAAATCAAGCGAAAGTTAAATATTATATTTAAAATAATAAATGAATGCCTGATTAACAAAATGTTTTCACATTCTTCTTCATCAAGGGACTATTTACCATACATTCATTTCAAATGGCTTGAGACAATTTTCTACCATAAACCATGTATATTTGTATTAATACGAGTATAGTATAGGAACAGCAGATATCATTAACTAATGGAATCTGTCGTACGTGGGATTGTTGAGTTTCTGATATGTAATCAATCTTCAACCGTATAAATTGTCTTCATACGTCTACAAAATTACTCTAACTTTACAACACTTCAAATATAGATATATAAGGCATGCATATTGCAGCGCACACATAAAACTACCGCCTTACAAATCAGGGAATTCTGAAAATTATTAGTGGCTATCACTGAGACAAACTATAGAGGTTCCTGGCTGTAAGGCGATCCTGTTGGCAATATGTTGCTTACTATTTGTTTATACTAAAGTCGGCATCATGTATTTATATGTCTTTCAATTATAAACTTTGATGGGTATTAGAAATTAACGATGATTTGACTTCAGCAGCGTTTATGCCTACGATTGTTTTTGAGAAGTCTGATATGGTATTTTCAATGGAAACTTCTACTTTCGGCTAATCTACCTGGACTCCTGTTTATAAACCATATTTTGCAAATAAAGCGATGCCTTATAAGGATTTTTTTTTGTAGATTTAATTTGTGATTTTTAGGTATGGAAAGTCATGACAGATTGCGAGCACGTGGTAACGGATAACATATTTGCTGATATTTAAGATGCGTCCCTAAGGAAATAATATAGTTTATAACTATTTTGTCCTGCTTCCTTTGAATGATAACAGGTGGTTGATTTAGTTGAAGGCATTCATCTTTAATAACTTATGTAAAAAAAATAAAGTGGAGTCCCTTTAAAATTTTCTTTCCATTTTTGTCTCAACTTTTAACTTGTTTTTCGCCTTGAAATTGTAAACTATCCAAACTTATGTACTCGCATTCGGAACAGAGTAATGTTACATCAAACATTTTTACTTCATTTTTTGTGATTATGTTACAAATAAAAATATTATTTTATCATCATTATCGCGAATGCTAAAGTATATTTTTTCTGCCTGTTATATGGCATTCACTAACGATCTTTGATATACAAACTATAAAATGATAATCATTGTCTTGTAGCTAATGTGTGCAAAGGTGGCAATCTATATATCTTTCCGCCGAGAAGAAAATATTTATAGAACATCTTTATATAAAATCATCTCAATTATGTGACACTATGTCTTATTTTTCTGGTCCTTCGGGATCATTGATGCCAGCACTAGTAAATGTTGAGAATTGTGTAGCACTCAAGCCGCTGCTAGGGGGCGTGAGGGATGTTGCACTTATTCATTATCCCTCATGTACAGTCTCAATCAAACCGAGTCTGCAATTTTCATGTAATTTTGTTGTTAATTATGTTTCCAAGGGATCACTTTATTTCTTGATTTTTATCAAAATTTATATTAATTGGAAGTAATTTGTTGTCAGTTGTATGGTACATGTTTAATAAATTTCTCTTGAAAGTTTAAGTGTCATTATACTGATTTTTTGTTGTTGTAGAGTTTAGCTGAACTGGCTATATATTTAAAAAAGATTAACTATTATAATAGTCATTGACCAATTATAGATAATGAAAAATGTTAAGAATTGAATTTAACTGCCTGAAATATAAAAAGACTACTCCACTCTTTTTGTATCTATTAAACTTTAACAAATACATTCCGAAGTATATTTATAGAGTTTTCAGTTTTAGTGATACATATGAACTAGACTATTAAATTGAAAACAATCATGGCAAAATCATATTAAGTTATTTCTACTTTGACCTATTCACCCATCATTTTCACTTAGAGGGCCTAAACTAGAGAAAAATAAAGAATCCCTAAAGAACTCATAAAACGACAAAATTCTAAATGTTGCAGACTCGGTATGATTAAGGCTGATTACGGGCGGTAATGGAAAGTGCAAGCTACCGTCAACGCTCACCAGCACCGGCTTAATTTAATCATGGTAAGAGTGAAATTTTGAATAAATGTCACTTTAATAGAAGTTATGCTATTTAAATGAAAATAGATAGATAAACTTTCTTGTATTTCTCTCAATAGTGAATAGATCCAGATTTTATTTGTGTTTTAAAACTTTATGCACCGTCAGATATAATACAGTTTGTAAAGATCAAAATAAAAGTGATTTTGCTTGATTAATTGGTTTTACAATAGTGCCCAGAAATGTTATTGTTATACACAAAGCATCACTATTTTAATCCCATTGTCATAGCTTATATGGCTCTTCAACCATTATAAAAAATTTGTAAATTCATACGCTTCTATTAAAAAGTGGTCCTTTTTCATCATTATAAATGGCGGGAAATCAAGCGAGAATAAAATATTATACTTTAAATAATAAATGAATGCACGATTAACAAAATGATTTTATATTCTTCCTCATCAAGGGACTATTTTCCATACATTCATTTCAAATGGCTTGAGACAATTTTCTACCATAAACTATGTATATATGTATTAATACGATTATAGTATAGGAAGAGCAGCTATCATTAACTAATGGAATCCGTCGTACGTGGGATTGTTGAGTTTCTGATATGTAATCAATCTTCTACCGTACAAATTGTCTTTATACCTCTAGGAAATATCTCTAACCTCACAACACTTTAAATACAAATCTATAAGGCATGCATTGTGCAGCGCACAAATAAAACTACCTCCTTACAGACCAAGGGAGACTGTAACCAACCGAAAAATATTTGAGTTAAAAATAAACAATTTAAGATTGCCATTGATGATTTCAAACAACAGAGGTTCATGTTGGTATGTGATGTCGCACATTTGAATCTGTTGGTTGCATATTGATTTCTATTTACTGACAATAAAGTCGACGTCATGCATTTATATGACTTTCAATTATAAGCTTTGATGGGTATTAGTAATAAACGATGATTTGACATGCCTACGATTATTTTTGAAACCTCGGATAATTTAATATCAAAAGAAACTTCTAAAGATAAATCTGCTTCCGGCTGTCCTTTTATAACCATATTTGAAAAATTAAGTGTTGCCCTACATTGAATATTGGTAGAGACACATTACGAGTACGTTGAAGCGGATAATATATTTGCTGACATTCAAGATGCATCCCTTAAAAAGCATGTCACACTGGGCTGCGAACGTGAGCAACTTGCGAACAGCATTTGCAAATACAGTCATATGAGAGCTTGCCTCAAAATGTTAACATCGTGTTATGAAGGAAATGATAGACCTCTAGATGTCTAAAAAAATGTAAGAGATAAAAAGATATATAATTTAGCATCATTAGTGCAAACCGAAAAGGAAAGTATTGGTTATTGCAGCAATCGCTAACGAACTGTGACAGATGGTTTATAAAAATATGGAATTCGTTTTCTAGTTTCTGATCCGCGCAAAGGTGACAATTTCTATGTAAAAATTGCCTTGCAAAATACAATGTAGTCTTAATTGAATAAGTCTATGAAAGTTTTGTTCCTGATATGACAGTGTAACAAAGTGAAAATCTGCATGTTTTGGACATCATTGTTGTAAATTATATCCTATAATACATTGACTGGCTGTATACTTGGTTTTGTAAAGAACAATCAGCCTTATTTTAATATGTAATTTTTGTGTATTTTTATGTAACATGCAACCATTTACCGCA
Source organism: Ruditapes philippinarum (assembly GCF_026571515.1). NCBI lineage: Eukaryota > Metazoa > Mollusca > Bivalvia > Venerida > Veneridae > Ruditapes > Ruditapes philippinarum. The sequence goes on from NW_026857398.1 coordinate 79,313, forward strand.
TACTAACCCAGGATATTTACCGCATACAAGTTTATACGGAATGTGTTCCGTGCGTTTCGCCTATGTTCTCGGGGTTAGTGAGCAAAATGAATTAAACTCTGAACTATATGCAGTCATGGCCCTACGTTGGGCGCCAAGTGTCTCAGGGTTAGAAAAATGTGTTGTCTGACAGACCCAGATGACCCAAAATATTTCAAGAAAATCAATCTTTAGAAAAAAGAAAAACAATCTAAAGATTCAAGTAATAATTTACTTGTTAAGAGTGATTAAAGACTGATTTTGCAATATCTATCACCATATTTTTTCTGCGTGACTAACGCAGCGCTTTTTTTGCACATTTTGTCCACTTTTTTAACGTGTTTCTAGTGCCGTTTGCAAGAAGTAAGTTACTGTCTTTGCTCACTTCACAATATTTTACTTTTATATACATTTAAATGTTTTCATTAATTATCATGCATCTGGAAGCCACCATAGCTGAATAACCCAACATAAAAAAACAACAAATGTGTCCAACAGTACATTATCATGTCTTCAATTGTTATTCCTATAAACTGGAGGAAATCAAGCAAGAGTTAAATGTTATATTTTAAATAATAAATGAATGCCCGATTAACAAAATGATTTGACATTCTGCCTCATCAAGGGACTATTTTCCATGCATTCATTTCAAATGGCTTGAGACAATTTTCTACCATAAACTATGTATATATGTATTAATACGAGTATAGTATAGGAACAGCTATCATTAACTAATGGAATCTGTCGCACGTGGGATTGTTGAGTTTCTGATATGTAATCAATCTTCAACCGTATCAATTGTCTTCATACCACTAGGAAATTACTCTTACTTCACATCACTACAAATAAAAATATATTAGGCATGCATATTGCAGTGCACAAATAAAACTACCGCTTTACAGACCAAGGGAGACCTTTACCAACCGAAAAATATTTGAGTTAAAAAATAAACAATTGAAGATTGCCATTGATAATTTCAAACAACAGAGGTTCAAGTTGGTATGTGATGTCGCACGTTTGAATCTGTTGGTTGCATATTGATTTCTTCTTATTTACACTAAAGTCGACATCATTTATTTATATGTCTTTCAATTATAAGCTCGGATGGGTATCAGAAATAAACGATATTTTGACTTGCCTACGACTGTTTTAGAAAACTCGGATAAGCTAATATCAAAAGAAACTTCTAAAGATAAAACTGCTTCCGATTACTCTTTATTACTCTTTTATAACTATATTTGTAAAATTAAGTGTAACAAGCACGTTGAAACGGATCATATCATATATTTGCTGATATTTAAGATGTATCCCTAAAACCCCCGTCACACTTAGCTGCGAACAAGAGCAATGTGCAAACGACATTTGTGAGATTCAAAAAATGCCTCGAAAGCGATCAATTTATTCGCACGAGTCGTAGGGTTTTGTATCCTGTCGGATAATATGAGGTAAGACAAGTTAAGGCCCTTAGGAATGTCCAAAGACAAAGTTAGATAAAGTCATGTCCATACCAGCCAATTTCACAAACGTTTGGACAAGCTAAAACCATTGAAATATATAATACATATTCTTTATAATATTGATGGTATTCTGCCCCAAACTGAACAAATACAGTCATCCTCAAAATGTTAACATCGAACGTTTAATGAGGCAAATGATACACCTATTGTGTCTAAAAACTTGTTAGAGATAAAATGATATAAAATTTAGCCTCATTAGTGCAAACCGACAAGGAAAGTATTGGTTATTGCACAATCTCTAACGATCTGTGATAAAGGACTTATAAAAAATGGTATTCGTTTTCTAGTTTCTGATCCGCGCAAAGGTGACCATTTCCATGTTTATACTTAAGTATAAATAAATAGTAAGCTATATATTGCCAACAGGATAAACTAACCGCCTGGAACATCTGATGTTTGTCTCAACGATAATCTCCAATAGATTTCAGAATTCCTTGATTTGTAAGGCGGTAGTTTTATTTGTGCACTGCAATATGCATGCCTAATATATTTGTATTTGAAGCGATGTGAAGTGAGAGTTATTTCCTAGTGGTATGAAGGCAATAAGTGATACGATTGAAGATTTGTTACATATCAGAAAACTAAACAATCCCACGTGCGACAGATTCCATTAGTTAATGATAGCTGCTGTTCCTATACTATACTCGTATTAATACATATATACATAGTTTATGGTAGCAAATTGTCTCAAGCCATTTGAAATGAATGTATGGAAAATGGTCCCTTTTCAACATGTTGAACAGACTCGTGCACTAAAATTTCACAAAATCTTCGCAAAGATTGCTAGCCTATCTCAAACCGTTCTCTTTGTGGTTTCCAAGAATTGAGCTAGCGGAGTTTAGACACTTTAAGGCCCTTAAGAACGCCTAAAGACGAAGTTAGGTAAAGCTCTGTCCAAACGAGCCAAGTTCACAAAAAGTTGGGCAAGCTAAAGACATTAAAACAAATATAGTCTGTTTTCTTCACAACCCCACATGAGACGTATTCTTGTTAATGGACGGTATTTTTCCCCAAACCTAATAAATACAGTCATATGAGCTAGCCTCAATCTATTTGTGAAGTAAGATATAGAATAAAGATAAGCCCATTTTTCATGAAAAAATAAAAACAAAATAAAATGATTTGTTCTATATTATTTGCTGACTCTTACTATGTCTCAAACAAGAACCTTGTTGGCTTCAACTTAAACCTTGTTTTTTTGCCTTATGTGTTTCCACCCCTTTCTACAATGTTAACCCGGCACGTTTGATGAAGCACGAGATACGCCCCTCGTGTCTAGATTTTTTTCTTAGAGATAAAAAAGATATATAATTTTTCATCATTAGTGCAAACCGAAAAGGAAAGTATTGGTAATAGCAACATTTGCTAACGAACTGGATAGACGGCTTATAAAAAATGGTATTCGTTTTCTGGTTTCTGATCCGCGCAAAGGTGGTAATTTCTATGTTAAAATTGCCTAGCAAAATAACATTAATTGAATGATTCTATAGAAAGTCCTCTCAGAAACATGACAGTGTAACAGAGTAAAAATCTGCATTTATTGGAAATCACTGTTGTAAATTATATGGTATAATGCAATCACTTACAAAGAGAGTTATTAAAGGAACTCAACTGATGTCCAAAAGCCAAACACATATAAAATTATATGGTATAAAACATTGAACGGTTGTATACTAGGTTTTGGAAATTATTCCATTAATCATACAGTCAGTGACTTAACAACATAATAAATAATACAACTGATGAATATATAAATAATTTTTTATAAATTTTATTTACTAAGGTCCCGAATATCACAGGGTAAGAATAAATGTACATGTACAGCGAGACCAGCACTCAAACCCGGGACACTCGAAATAAAGCTTCGCGGATCTATCGATCGAGCAATCCGGCCCCTTACAAACCTTCTCCCCTAATAGTGAACAGTCAACGCTATATTAAATTTATCAGGGCTTCCTGTGTAACCAAGGCTATTTATCACATACTAACCCAGGCTATTTACCGCATACTAATCCAGGCTATTTACCGCATACTTATCCAGGCTATTTACCACATACTAATCTTGGCTATTTACTGCATACTCACCCAGGCTATTTACCGTATACTAACCCAGGCTATTTACTGCATACAAACAAAGGCTATTTACTAGGGCTGGGAACGAATAAGGAATTTGATGTTCGAATATTCGTTTTCCATATTCGAATATATTCGAATATTCGTTTTTACAACATGTGTTCCAATATTTCTCTTTGACGTATACGTATCCAAAATTGATTACGTCGGATACTATATTACTTTAACATGCTTGTAATAATCGACAATTAAAAATACCTTCATTACTACGTCATTTTTTTAAATACTGTAATTCGACATATATGTTTACAATTTGAAATAAATTCATAATTTGATTGCCTTTTGTTCAGTTAATCCTATTTGTCTTATTGACGGGAGGTAACTCGCGTGTCTTGATTGACAGTAATATGAATCATCGTAGCCTCTTAGCCACAATAACAAATAATTATATTGAAACTTAACTCGTATTATTGTTTATATTTATTTATAATTTTAGATAAGGTTTAAAATATTCTTAAAATAAATTTAGCTATAACGCAGTAAATATCACACGGAATGTAATATCTACGGAATAAATATATTCTGACAGAATATAGACATTTCCCATGCTTTCATAGCCGCCGATTAATGCGTGCCGATTTATTCTTCTTCACAAAATTTAAGGCATTGAGTAATAGGAAAGATTATAGCACAGAAAACAATAAATAACATAATTAAAATCGGAAAAAAATCTAAACAGGTAAATTTGCAAACTGTGAACGGGGCCCTTTTGATCAACTTAGACCCCAAAAGTTTTTCAACAGTTAATTGCGAATAATCGTTTGACACGTTGGTCATACAAACGTGTGAACACCTGGTCAAATAAAGGTCAATGGTTTTATTCACGAAATTAATTGAATTTGAAAGTAATATCAATTTTTTTTCGAATATTCGTATTCGTTTTTCAATGTTCGAATATTCGGTAGTGTTTCGAATATTCGAATGTAATTCCCGGCCCTACTATTTACCACATACTAACCCAGGCTATTTACCGCATACAAATCCAGACTATTTACCGCATACTCACCAAGGCTATATACCGCATACTCACCCAGGCTATTTACTGCATACTAACCCAGGCTATTTACTGCATACAAACCCATGCTATTTACCGCATACTCACCCAGGCTATTAACCGCATACTAACCCATGCTATTTAACCGCATACTAATCCAGGCTATTTACCGCATACTAACCAAGGCTATTTACTGCATACAAACCAAGCCTATTTACCGCATACTTACCCAAGCTATTTACTGCGTACTATCTCAGGCTATTTACTGCATAAAAACCAAGATTATTTACTGCATACTTACCCAGGCTATTTACCGCATACTAACCCAGGCTGTTTACCGCATACTTACCCAGGTTTTAACTGCATACTTAACAATGCTATTTACCGCATACTAACCCAGGCTATTTACTGCATACTTACCAAAGCTATTTACAGCATACTTACTCAGGCTATTTACTGCATAAAAACCAAGGTTATTTACTGCATACTTACCCAGGCTATTTACCGCATACTAATCCAGGCTATTTTCCGCATTCTTACCCAGGCTATTTACCGCATACAAACCAAGGTTATTTACTGCATACTTACCCAGGTTATTTACTGCATACTAACCCAGGCCATTCAACCACATACTAACCCAGGCTATTTACCGCATAGAAACCAAGGCTATTTACCGCATACTTACCGAAAATTATCATGAATCTGGAAGCATACTGCTTTCAGCTGGAAAGTTTGACATGTCAGTCTGATCGAAACAATTAAAAACCCAAAAGACAAAAAAATAATAAAATAAAAAAAATAATAAAAACCCAAAATCAAAGAATAAAAAATGGTCCAACAGTACATTATCATGATTTCAATTGTTATTCCTATAAACTGGGGGAAATCAAGCGAGTGTTAAATGTTTTATTTTAAATAATAAATGAATGCCTGATTTAACAAAATGATTTGACATTCTTCGTGATCAAGGGACTATTTTCCATACATTCATTTCAAATGGCTTGAGACAATTTTCTACCATAAGCTATGTATATGTATTAATACGAGTATAGTATAGGAACACCAGCTATCATTAACTAATGGAATCTGCCGTACGTGGGATTGTTGAGTTTCTGATATGTAATCTATCTTCAACCGTATCAATTGTCTTCATACCACTACAATATTACTATCACTTCACTTATAAATATATTAGGCATGCATATTGCAGTGCACAATGAAAACTACCACTTTACAGACCAAGGGAAACCGACACCGACCTAAAAACCTAAAAAAATTTCAGCTAAAAATAAACAATTTAAGATTGCCATTGATGATTCCAAACAATAGAGATTCAAGATAAATCTGCTTCCGGTTGTTCTTTTATAACCATATTTGTAAAATTAAGTGTTGCCCTAAAATTTAGGTAGGGACAGATTACGAGCACGTTGAAGCGGATTATACATTTGTATTCAAGATGCATCCCTAAAACCCCTGTCACACTGGGCTGCGAACGTGAGCCACTTGCGAACGTGAGCCACTTGCAAACTGCATTTGTGAGATAGTTTCAAAAATGCCTCGAAAGTTCTCAATTTCTTCGCACGAGTCACAGGTCTTTGTTTTCTTTTTCGCTTTTAATTTTCAAATGTTTAAAAGATTGTCAAAAATTTCACAAATCTTGCAAAGATCGCTAGCCTATCTCCCAAAACCCTTCCTTTGTGTTTCCCAAAATTGAGCTAAAGGATTTTTGACTTTTTGGCCCCTTTAAAAACGATTTCCCTTTGGGCGAAACTAGGGAAAGCTCGTCGAACGAGCCCAAATTTTACAAAAAAATTGACGCTAAAAAACCCTTTAAAAAAAAACAAATTTTTTTCTTCAGAACCCCTTTACAGAATATTTTTAAAATGGACGGGATTTTTCCCCAAAAATCAAAAAATACATCTAAGACTTGGGTCAAAAATGTTAACTCGACTTTTAAAAGAAACAAATGATAACCCTTGTGTCTAAAAAAAAAGTTTTGAGATTAAAAAAATATATAATTTAGCATCATTAGTTCAAACCGAAACGGAAAATACCAGTTATTGCAGCATTTGCTAACGAACTGTGACAGATGGTTTATAAAAATATGGAATTCGTTTTCTAGTTTCTGATCCGCGCAAAGGTGACAATTTCTATGTAAAAATTGCCTTGCAAAATACAATGTAGTCTTAATTGAATGAGTCTATGAAAGTTTTGTTCCTGATATGACAGTGTAACAAAGTGAAAATCTGCATTTATTGGACATCATTGTTGTAAATTATATCCTATAATACATTGGCTGGCTGTATACTTGGTTTTGTAAAGAACAATAAGCCTTATTTTAATATGTAATTTTTATTTTCATGCAGTCAGCCATTTACCGCATACTTACCCGTGATATTTAACGCATACAAGTTTATACGGAATGTGTCGCGTGCGTTTCGGCGATGTTCGTGCAAAATGAGTTAAACTCTGATCTATATGAAGTCACGGCCCCACGTTGGGCGCCAAATGTTTCATGGTAAGTAAAAAGTTCAGTCTGGCCCAAATATTTCAAGAAAATCAATCTTTAGAAAAATGTTCTAAGATTTTAAGAAAAGTAAAACAATTCTAAAGATTCAAGAATTAATTTCATTGTTAAGAGTGATTTATGACTAAGTTTTCAAAATCTATCACCATATTTCTACTGCATGACTAACGCAGTTAGCGGAATTTTCGCATATTTTGATCTTTTTTTTTTGTTACTTTACGTTGATTGTTAACACCGTTTTGCTGTCTTTGCTCACTTCACAATATTTTACTTTTATACATATTTTAAATATTTTTCATGAGTTATCATGCATCTGGAGGCATGTCGCTTTAAGCTTTAACATGTCGGTCATATAAAAACCCAAAATCAAAAATTACTATCAGATGTCTTCAATTGATATTTCCTATAAAACTGGGGGAAATCAAGCGAAAGTTAAATATAATATTTTAAATAATAAATGAATGCCTGATTAACAAAATGATTTGACATTCTTCTTTATCAAGGGACTTTTTTCCATACATTTATTTCAAATGACTTGAGACAATTTTGTACCATAAACTATGTATATGTATTAATACGAGTATAGTATAGTCATCAAGGGACTATTTTCCATACATTTATTTCAAATGGCTTGAGACAATTTTCTACCATAAACTATGTATATGTATTAATACGAGTATAGTATGGGAACAGCAGCTATCATTAACTAATGGAATCTGTCGCACGTGGGATTGTTGAGTTTCTGATATGTAATCTATCTTCAACCGTATCAATTGTCTTCATACCACTACAATATTACTATCACTTCACTTATAAATATATTAGGCATGCATATTGCAGTGCACAATGAAAACTATCACTTTACAGACCAAGGGAAACCGACACCGACCTAAAAATATTTCAACTAAAAATAAACAATTTAAGATTGCAATTGATGATTTCAAACAATAGAGATTCAAGATAAATCTGCTTCCGGTTGTTCTTTTATAATCATATTTGTAAAATTAAGTGTTGCCCTAAAATTTTGGTAGGGACAGATTACGAGCACGTTGAAGCGGATTATACATTTGTATTCAAGATGCATCCCTAAAACCCCTGTCACACTGGGCTGCGAACGTGAGCCACTTGCGAACGTGAGCCACTTGCAAACTGCATTTGTGAGATAGTTTCAAAAATGCCTCGAAAGTTCTCAATTTCTTCGCACGAGTCACAGGTCTTCGTTATCTTGTCGCTTGAATTTTCAACATGTTTAAAAGATTTGTGCGACACAATTTCACAAAATCTTTGCAAAGATCGCTAGCCTTTCTCAAACCGTTCTCTTTGTGGTTTCCAAGAATTGAGCTAGCGGAGTTTAGACACTTTTAGGCCCTTAGGACGAAGTTAGGTAAAGCTGTGTCGATACGAGCCAAGCAGTTGGACAAGCTAAAACCATCAAAACAAATATAGTGTTTTTTCTTCAGAACCCTTTACGAGACATATTCTTTATATGGACGGTATTTTTCCCCAAACTCAACAAATACAGTCATAAGAGCTTGGCTCAAAATGTTAACCTCGCACGTTTAATGAAGCAAATGATACACCTCTTGTGTCTAAAAAAAATGTTAGAGATAAAAAGATATATAATTTAGCATCATTAGTTCAAACCGAAACGGAAAATACCAGTTATTGCAGCATTTGCTAACGAACTGTGACAGATGGTTTATAAAAATATGGAATTCGTTTTCAAGTTTCTGATCCGCGCAAAGTTGACAATTTCTATGTTTATACTTTAGTATAAATAAACTTAAAGCAATATATTGCCAACAGAATCGACTAACCGCCTGGAACATCTGTTGTTTGTCTCAACGATAATCTCTAATAGTTTTCAGAATAAATAATAAATGAATTCCTGATTAACAAAATGATTTGACATTCTACCTCATCAAGGGACTATTTTTCATACATTAATTTCAAATGGCTTGAGACAATTTTCTACCATAAACTATGTATATATATTAATACGAGTATAGTATAGGAACACCAGCTATCATTAACTAATGGAATGTGTCGCATGTGGGATTGTTGAGTTTCTGATATGTAATCAATCTTCAACCGTATCAATTGTCTTCATTCCTCTAGGAAATTACTCTCACGTAATATCACTACAAAAAAATTATATTAGGCATGCATATTGCAGCGCGCAAATAAAAATACCGCCTTACAAATCAAGGAATTCTGGAAACTATTAGACACTATCATTGAGACACACAACAGAGGTTTCAGGCGGTAAGTCTATCCTATTGGCAATATATTGCTTACTATTTTTTATACTAAAGTCGCCATCATGTATTTATATGACTTTCAATGGGTATTAGGAATAAACGATGATTTGGCATGCCTACGATTGCTTTTGAAACCTCGGATAGAAACTTTTAAACATTAATCTGTTTACGGTTACTCTTTTATAACCAAATTATAAAAATTCCGTATTGCCCCATAATGAATTTTGGTAGGGACAGATTACGAGCACGTTGAAGTGGATCATATATTTGCTAATATTTAAGATGTATCCCTAAAACCCCTAACACACTGGGCTGCGAACGTGAGCAATATGCAAACAACATTGATAGTTTCGAAAATGTCTCAAAAGCTCTCAATTTCTTCACACGAGTCGCTGGTCTTCGATATCTTGTCGCTTGAAGTTTCAACATGTTTAAAAGACTCGAACGACAAAATTTCACAAAATCTTCACAAAGATCGCTAGCCTATCTCAACCCGTTCTCTTTGTTGTTTCCAAGAAATGAGCTAGCGGATATGAGATTGGACACTTTAAGGTCCTTAAGAACGACGCCTAAAGACGAAGTTAGGTAAAGCCCTGTCCATGCGAGCCAAGTTCACAAAAAGTTGGGCAAGCTAAAGCTATTAAAACAAATCTTTAGTCTTTTTTCTTCACAACCCTATATGATACATCTTCTTTATAATATGGACGGTATTCTGCCCCAAACTTAACAAATACAGTCATATGAGCTAGCCTCAATCTATTTGTGAAGTAAGATATAGAATAAAGATAAGCCCCTGTTTCATTAAAGCTTCAATGAAAAAGAAAAACAAAATAAAATGATTTGTTCTATACCATTTGCTGACTCTTACAATGTCTCAAACAAGAACCTTGTTGGCTTCAACTTAAACCTTGTTTTTTTGTCTTATAGGTTTCCACCCCTTTCTACAATGTTAACCTCGCACATTCGATGAAGCACGAGATACGCCCCTCGTGTCTAGATTTTTTTTGTTAGAGATAAAAAGATATATAATTAAGCATCATTAGTGCAAACCGAAAAGGAAAGTATTGGTTATTGCAGCATTCGCTAACGAACTGTGATAGACAACTTATAAAAAATGGTATTCGTTTTCTGGTTTCTGATCCGCGCAAAGGTGACAATTTCTATGTAAATGTTTCAGGGTAATTAAAAAGTGCAGTCTGGCCCAATATTTCAAAGAAATCAATCTTTAGAAAAATGTTCTAAGATTTTAAGAAAAGTTAAATTTTTTTTAAAGATTCAAGAAATATTTACTTGTTAAGAGTGATTTATGACTAATTTTTCAATATCTATTACCATATTTCTACTGCATGACTAACGCAGTTAGCGGTATTTTCGCATATTTTGTTCCCCTTTTTATTACTTTACGTGGATTATCAACACCGTTTTGCTGTCTTTGCTCACTTCACAATATTTTACTTTTATATATATTTTCAATATTTTTCATGAATTATCATGCATCTGGAAGTATGTCGCTTTTAGCTTGTCGGTCTAATAAAACCTCAAAATCAAAAATTACTATCATATGTCTTCAATTGTTATTCCTAAAAACTGGGGGAAATCAAACGAGAGTTAAATGTTATATTTTAAATAATAAATGAATGCCTGATTAACAAAATGATTTGACATTCTGCACCATCAAGGGACTATTTTCCATACATTCGTTCAAATGGCTTGAGACCATGTATTAATACGAGTATAGTATAGGAACAGCAGATATCATTAACTAATGGAATCTGTTGCACGTGGGATTGTTAAGTTTCTGATATGTAATCAATCTTCAACAGTATCAATTATCTTCATACCTCTAGAAAATTACTTTCACTTCACATCTCTACAAATAAAAATATATTAGGCATGCATATTGCAGCGCGCAAATAAAACTACCTCCTTACAAATCAAGGAATTCTGGAATCTATTAGAGACTATCATTGAGACAGACAACAGAGATTCCAGGCGGTAAGTCTATCCTATTGGCAATATAGTGTTGACAATTTATTTATACTAAAAATATCTGGAAACAAAGTGATCCCTCGGAAGCATTAATAACAACAAAATTACATTAAAATTGCAGACTCGGTTTGATTGAGTCTGTACATGAGGGATAATGAATAAGTGCAACATCCCTTATGCCTCCTAGCACCGGCTGAAGTGGTTTTCATTTCTCAACACTCAATAGTGCTGGCATTTATGATCACGAAGGACAAGAAAAAATATAACAATACTGAAGTGAAGTACGGGGCAACCTTTTACAGCTGTCACACAGCACTTGACACATGCTGCTTTTCATTATAAAAATCTGGAAATAAAGTGATCCCTCGGAAGCATTAATCACAACAAAATTACATGAAAATTGCAGACTCGGTTTGATTGAGTCTGTACATGAAGGATAATGAATGGATAAAGCCGGCATCATGTATTTATATGTCCCTCAATTATAAGCTCTGATGGGTATAAGAAATAAAGCATGATTTGAATATTCTACGATTGTTTTTGAAGTCTCGGATAGAAACTTCTAAAGATAAATCTCTTTCCGATTACTCTTTTATATCCATATTATAAAAATTAAGTATTGCCTCGTAATGAATTTGGTAGAGACTACAAGCACCTTGGACGGATCATATATTTGCTGATATTTAAGATGTATCCCAAAAACCCCTGTTACACTGGGCTGCGAACGTGAGCAATGCGCTAACGACATTTGTGAGATAGTTACAAAAATGTCTCTTAAGCTCTCAATTTCATCGAACGAGTGGCTGATCTTTGTTATATTGTCGCTTGAACTTTCAACATGTTGAAAAGATTCTTGCGACAAAATTTGACAAAATTTCACAAAATCATCGCAAAGATCGTTAGCCTATCTCAAACCGTTCTCTTTGTGATTTCGAAGAATTGAGCTAGCGGATATGAGGTTGGAAACTTTATGGCCCTCAAGAACGCTTGCAGACGAAGTTACGTGAAGCTCTGTCCATACGAGTCAAGTTCACAAAAAATTGGGCAAGCTAAAGCCATTAAAACAAATATAGTCTTTTTTCTTCACAAACCCACATGAGACATATTATTGTTAATGGGCGGTATTTTTCCCCAAACTTAATAAATACAGTCATATGAGAGCTTGCCTCAATCTATTTGTGAAGTCAGATATACAATAAAGATAAGCCCCTGTTTCACTAAAGCTTCCATGAAAAAGAAAAACAAAAATAAAATTATTTGTTCTATATCATTTGCTGACTCTTATAATGTCTCAAACAAGAACCTTGTTGGCTTCAACTTAAACCTTATTTTTTTGCCTTATAGGTTTCCACCCCTTTCTACAATGTTAACCTGGCACGTTTGATGAAGCACGAGATACGCCCCTCGTGTCTAGATTTGTTTTGTTAGAGATAAAAAGATATATAATTTTGCATCATTAGTGCAAACCGAAAAGGAAAGTATTGGTTATTGCAGCATTCGCTAACGAACTGTGATAGACGACTTATAAAAAATGGTATTCGTTTTCTGGTTTCTGATCCGCGCAAAGGTGACAATTTCTATGTTAAAATTGCCGAGCAAAATAACATTAATTGAATGATTCTATAGAAAGTCCTCTCAGAAACATGACAGTGTAACAGAGTGAAAATCTGGATTTATTGGAAATCACTGTTGTAAATTATATGGTATAATGCAATCACTTACAAAGAGAGTTATTAAAGGAACTCAACTGATGTCCAAAAGCCAAACACATATAAAATTATATGGTATAAAACATTGAACGGTTGTATACTAGGTTTTGGAAATTATTCCATTAATCATACAGTCAGTGACTTAACAACATTATAAATAATACAACTGATGAATATATAAACATTTTTGTTATCAGGGCTTCCTGGGTAACCAAAGCTATTTATCACATTCTTACCAAGGCTATGTACCGCATACTAATCCAGGCTATTTACCGCATACTTATCCAGGCTATTTACCACATACTAATCCTGGCTATTTACTGCATACTCACCCAGGCTATTTACCGTATACTAACCCAGGCTATTTACTGCATACAAACAAAGGCTATTTACCACATACTAACCCAGGCTATTTACCGCATACTAATCCAGACTATTTACCGCATACTCACCAAGGCTATATACCGCAAACTTACCCAGGCTATTTACTGCATACTAACCAAGGCTGTTTACTGCATACTAACCCATGCTATTTACCGCATACTCACCCAGGCTATTTACCGCATACTCACCCAGGCTATTTAACCGCATACTAATCCAGGCTTTTTACCACATACAAACCAAAGCTATTTACTGCATACTTACCCAAGCTATTTACTGCATACTATCTCAGGCTATTTACTGCATAAAAGCCAAGATTATTTACTGCATACTTACCCAGGCTATTTACCGCATACTAACCCAGGCTGTTTACCGCATACTTACCCAGGCTTTTAACTGCATACTTAACAATGCTATTTACCGCATACTAACCCACGCTATTTACTGCATACTTACCCAAGCTATTTACAGCATACTTACTCAGGCTATTTACTGCATAAAAACCAAGGTTATTCACTGCATACTTACCCAGGCTATTTACCGCATACTAACCCACGCTATTTACTGCATACTTACCCAAGCTATTTACAGCATACTTACTCTGGCTATTTACTGCATAAAAACCAAGGTTATTTACTGCATACTTACCCAGGCTATTTACCGCATACTAACCCAGGCTATTTTCCGCATTCTCACCCAGGCTTTTTACCGCATACAAACCAAGGTTATTTACTGCATACTTACCCAGGCTATTTACTGCATACTAACCCAGGCCATTCAACCACATACTAACCCAGGCTATTTACCGCATAGAAA
>NW_026857399.1:0-7826 GCF_026571515.1 Ruditapes philippinarum
GGGGGGGCCAATTTTGACCCCAGGGCTTTTATTTGACCAAACTTGTAGACACTCATTAGAAGATTTTTCATGCTAAATATCTTAGCTCTAGCTCTTTGGGTTCTTTAAAAGAAGATTTTTTTAAGATTTTACTATATGCATATAGGGAAAATCAATGACCCCCCTGGGGCAGGGCCAATTTTGACCCCAGGGCTTTTATTTGAACAAACTTGGTAGACACTTACTAGAAGATGTTTCATGCCAAATATCTAAGCTCTAGCTCTTTGGGTTTTTTAAAAGAAGATATTTAAATTTTTTTGGTTGCCATGGTAACCAGAGTTCTGCATGGAATTAAAATTCTTTGAACAATTTTTAAAGGTGACCACCAAAGGAACATTCCTGTGAAGTTTGGATGAAATTGGCTTAGTGGTTTATGAGGAGATGTCATTTAAAGTAAAAGTTTACGGCCAGACGCCGGACGAAAAGCTACCACAAAAGCTCACCCTGTCACTGTGTGACAGGTGAGATAAAAACTCTCCATTCTTTGTCAAAAAGTTTAGTTTCAACTTCAATTATAACTAGGGTTGGTGACAATACTTCCATTTACATATTAAAACAATATGTCTGACTTATCCCCCTATTTTTTTTTGCTCTAGCTCTAAAAAGGGCCTGTAACCATGAAATGCATATGCCTCAGACCAAAACTGTTATAAATGACTCAACAATGCTGTGGTGATAATCACATACATTGTATACAGTTTGTATGTGTCGAGTGTTTTTCCTACAATTGTTTTACTCTGACAACAGATTGAAAAAGTGTGAAAAGATATAGTTCATGTTAATTGCATATTTTGATTTGGCTAATGTGATACATTTATGCATACTAACAAAGTTATTGAAAGATTAAAATACTATAAAATTACCTTTAATGATAAAAGTATTGGCTTTATGATTGGTTTGCTTATTTTCCTTGTTTCCAGGGGATTCCTCGTTAGAAATTGGGGTCTTCTCTGTGGGTTCTGGCTCACTACTTATCTAGTAAAAATAGAATACATGGATAATTCTATACTAACATCCCTTCATGTTTAAATCAAAATTTCATCATTTTCATCGGCATCCTTTAACAACTGATTGACAATAGTTTTCCATGATTATTGAAAAAAACACAAACAAACAACACTTTCTGTAAAAAATAAGGGATATAATTATACCCATGTTTCAGTTACATATTTATGAGATGAGTGACTGTATACCATTGTAACCCCTTCATACAACATACTATATTTACTTGTTTCTGTACATTACCTGATTAGATGCAGCTGAAAGTTCTTTCACAAAAGCATACACCATGTCATTGATCTTTGATTTCTCCTCATGATTCAGTTCTCTCCCTATATGCTCTTTATATTTCATCCTCACATGCTTCTTTGTTACAACCCTATAATTTAATGCAACATTTTTTTTAATAAATTAAAAGATTTATTAAGATTGATTTAGGATAAGTTTATTATAATACAGGGTTTTTTTCCAGTATTTTGGGAACACAGGGTTTTTTTCCAGTATTTTGGGAACATGACCCATACCCTTGAGATTGGGAATTTTAGCGGCATTTTGCCCAAAATTGGGAAAAAACCCACAACATTTTCAAGTTTCCTGAGGAAATATATTCCTTTTCTAATATTATAGTATTTAGTTCACAAAAGTAGGTCTCTGATTTTCAAATTTTTGAACTGTGTTATTGTATGGTGTTTCGACTTTACACCTCCTGGATGTTTCACCCTCAAAACCCTGGTGTTTTCATCACCACTTTTTAAATTTGATAAATATATGAAATAAATACCATTATGGGTTATAATATTATATATAATATAACACATACTTGCAAACAATGACATTCATGAAGATTTTTTTGACATAAATATAGTGAAATTTCCCTGGGAAAATAATTATAAATATGAGTTCTGAAAGAATTATCAGCTATAAGTCTACATGTATATATTATTTCATTTTTTTTTTGTTATCCAAAAATTAAATACCATAAAAATATTGATTGAATAAAATATGTTTTTATATAACAGATAAGAACAATAAGAAGTGTGAAACAATTTTGAACAAGCAATTATCATAGTATTGCAAGCAATCCATAAGTCCCCTACCGGTTAGAACCCCAGCAACATTCTGAAGGGCCATTGGCCATTCACTAATGTTTCAATTTTCTCTATTTTAAGTAAACTTGTTGGAAAAGTTCTTTAAAAGTGATCACAGGAAACAGTTTTTATGAACAGACAGACAGACGGACTGAAGGACACTCTAAAGTTAATATTTGAAACATCCCTGTTACCAAAATATAACATTTTAAAAGCAAAATTCTTAAAGAGGAGATAACTCTTGAATTAAAGATGCAATTTCATAAAAATTTCAGCTCTTTTTGACTAATCACGAATATTGTTATATTTGCCATGTTTTAAGCCTATTTGTTGCCAAGGCAACTGATATTTTTTCAAAATAGGAAGAACAGATAAGACATGCATAATCTCAAGACTGCTATCTACCCATATGTCAAGTTTCATAAAAATATTTCCAGTACTTTTTGAGTTATCACTGGATTCAGTTTATCTGTAAAATTTGCCATATTTTCAGTCTATGTGTTGCCATAGCAACCAGAATTCTCAACATAGGAAGAAAAGAAAAAGACGTGCATAATCTCCATACTGCCATCTACCCATAATTATGTCAAGTTTCATAAAAATATTTCCAGTACTTTTTGCTTTATCACTGGATCCTGTTTATGTGTAAAATTTGCCATAATTTCAGCCTATTTGTTGCCATAGCAACCAGAATTTTCAACATAGGAAGAAAAGAAAAAGACGTGCATAATCTCAAGACTGCCATCTACCCATATGTCAAGTTTCATAAAAATATTTCCAGTACTTTTTGCGTAATCACTAGATCCAGTTTATGTGTAAAATTTGCCATATTTTCAGCCTATTTGTTGCCATAGCAACCAGAATTTTCAACATAGGAAGAAAAGAAAAAGACGTGCATAATCTCCATACTGCTATCTATCCATATACCAAGTTTCATAAAAATATTTTCAGTACTTTTCAAGTTATCACGGGATCCAGTTTTGTGGACGGACGGACTGACGGACTGACAGACAGACGGACGGACAGACGGACGGAGGGTAAACCTAAAGTCCCCTCCGGTAAACCGGTAGGGGACTAATAAAGCATTATAAACACAGGTTTATTAATTACTAAATTAGCACCTTTAGAAGTGTGTAACTAATAGTTCTTTTTAGTTTTTATAAAATAGGAAATAAAATTATATGATGAAAATAACAGTGTTTATTTTAATGTTATGTTATTGTATTGTGCATACATTGTAGATATAGTAATTGACTCTGAATAAAATTTAGTAAATCTTATCATTTTGTTTTTATCTGTTTTTCATACATTGATACATATTTGGTAAATTTTATTTGAACAAGAATGTCATTTTTTAAAATTTCTTAATTATAAATTTCAAAAAACAAATATTCTCTCAATGTCTATCATGCAACTTTATATGATAATGAGTTATCTGTCATCTGTAGCTGAAAAAAACTTGCACAATTTGCAACAATACCAAACTTTTGCACCACTATAAAACAACAATGCATACTTCAACTCGTATTTGTTGGAACTTAATAACATTTGATCATTGACAGGGACAACTGTATCTGATTTAAACTTGTCGCTAGAACTTTTAAAACCCCGAGAAGGAACATCATTGTGGTAACTCACGGTCACCGTTGAAGGATTTCCCATTAGTACTTGCAGTTTCATTCGCCGTTTCAGAAGTACAACTCTTTTTCGAGAGAGTCGCTTGCGTAAACATTAAATCATTTTTTTTGTTTTTGTCAGTGCTTTTTTAACGTGTGAAACATTTTGATTTACTTTCACTTTCGAAGGTCGTCGGTATCGTAAGACGCTCGATAAACTTATACTAAGAAATCAAGCGTCTACTTAACATGTGGGTTGTTTAGACGCCGGCTATTTGCTTAATTTTACGTTCCCCCAAAGATCGATTTTTAAAATTTTTCTTTTAAGTTTTCGATTGGGAATTTTTGTATCAAAATTGGGAAAAAAACATACTATTTTCAATTGGGAATATGACCGAATAACGGCTATAAAATCGGCCCAAAAAAAACCCTGTAATAATTTGGACAAAATGCCTATATTTGGTGACTTTGGGCACAGGTCTAAAAGACACTTGAAACAGGATGGACCACAGCCTTATTCAAATCAATTCAGAACTTATAACATATATGTACATGTTTTGAAAGAATGCAAGTGATTATTTTCATCAGTTCATTTATTATCTGATGAGAATATTCTATTTCCATGAACTATTCAAGCCCAAAAATCCTTAATTTCTATAAAAAAAAATCATAACCAATAACATCAAGATTTTAGGCTGGCAATTATTTTTTCCTGTATTTTACAGCCGAATATAGGCTGTTTCCCTTAGCCCAAAATAGGTATATTTTCCCCTAAAAATGTTATATTTCCCCCGAAATACCCTGTGCACATTCTTCACCAGAACCATAACTTATCAGCAGCTGACATATTAGCTAGAAGACAAGAAGTGGTCCCTATAGATAGTCTCTGCTATGTACCATGTATGTCATTATGAATTAAAATTGAAAATTTTATAAAATAGGAGGGTAAATTCTATTCTCAGTTGTTGGAATTTGGTTTTTCCCCTTTTCTGATTTATCACGCTATATTTTCCCCTTCAGAAAGCCACAGGTTGTATTGAAAATTGAAAAATAAATACTGGACTGGAAAACATGAAATAGATTTCAGCAAGAACAATAAGAAACAAAATGCCATCAATTTCAATTCCATTAAAAACAGCTTCTTATAATGGCCGTTACTGGGCCTATGTCTAGGCACAGAAACTTGAAATTCTATCAAATAACTAATATTAACGATATCATAATATCCATAAATCACCCCCATTTAACATAGTAAAATTTATAGTGAGCTCGAAAAGCTGGCCCGAAGGGCCTGCTCGCAAAGCGAGCTATACAGTAACGTGAGTATGTGCTAGATGAGGGCGTCCGTGGCCGAGTGGTTAAGGCTGTTGACTTGAAACCACTTGTCCCTCACCGCTGTAGGTTCGAATCCCTACAGGGACCTTGGATTCTTTCATATGAGGAACCTATCAAGCTAGCTTACGGAACGTTGGTGGTTCTACTCAGGTGCCCATTCGTGCCTGAAATAATGCGCGGAAGGGCACCCGAGGTCTTCCTCCACCATGAAAGCTGGAACATTGCCAAATGACCTATACCGTGTCGGTGTGACGTAAAACCCATCAAACAAAAACCTGCTAGATAGTGATGGTTTTATTAACTTTCGTCCAAAGTACTGAACTGACACATCGCAACTCTTCGAATTACAAGATTACCATAAAAGCAGAGGTTTTCTGATTGAAAACGGAAGCATAGACCGGTGTCCTGCGCACTTCTATGTAAACCATAACAGGACAGGGAACCAAAATAAATGGAAGCAGTGTATTAAATACCGAATGACAATTTTAAAACGAAAAATATAATATAAAAATGAATGTTTTTGAATATTTTATACTATTTCACGTTAAAAGTCAATCAAGCTCGCTTTAAGGCTTTGCCTTTTTCATATTACTATATAGGGAGTATTTTTTTATACTATCGTTATTATTAGATATATTATTAGAATTTCATGATTTCAGATAATTTCCTGTGGTCTAGGCCATTGAATCTGTTTTCAACAGTTCAATTATGCTCTTGTGTTCATTTTTGCCAATTTCCCGGATTAAACCCTGCCATATATTTCAGAAGTAAACCTTCTATATTAAACTACAGGAGAAGGAAATGTCCTGGTTAAGACCATGGAATCTGCACAATGGCGTTTGGAGCTACACCCAGTGTCTATGAATAAACAAGACACGTTTTTGGAGCAGTATCCATCCATTTTGGAAATTACAGATCGTGCTTATAATAAACTTAACGTAGGTATTCAAATATATATCCAACTTGAATGGCTATAATTGGTAGAATAAAAATAATTCAAGTTTGAATATTTTTCAAAATTTTAAAGTCGCGAAAACATATGACATAATAAAGAAAATTGTTCCTTCAGAAGTTAAAGCCAGCAAAAAATGACAGATCGTAACAATTAAAACAGTCGATATGTAATAAATATATTACGCCAAATCGGCATCCTTTAACAACTGATTGACATAATTTTCCATGATTATTGAAAAAGTGGGAATCTCAGAGAAAAGGCAATCTCTGCGCATGCGTTAGGTTTCAAGGATGTAAGTATTCTCCGGTCCGGTCGCTTCCGGTCTCCGGTCTCTCCCGACCGGTCTATTTTCAGGGAATACACATACAATTTTATCACACATATCAACTTGAATATATATAAAAACACACACATAAATGCAACAAAAATAATTATAAGATTAATTAATGAGTATGTTCTATGTAACCCTAGGATTGCCAATTAAGCTAAAAGCTTATTTCCAATGGGGTCCATTTAATGTAAAATTATTACACTAACTTACATAATAATAAATGAATTATAAAGAAGTTAAAATAAATGACAATTTTCAACAATCAAGATACATTTTTCAATATAATAAGACAAGTACATTGTACACAAACAAAATGAAATAAATTTCGTTTAAACTAAAACATATCGAGTACAACATAAACATGTTACAAACTCTTATCATAAGTTACACATCAATTTAATAATAAATAAACATAATTATTCACTTGTTTATCATTTTCATTACTTAAAAAAAGTTTTACTTTCGTTTTAAATGTTTGGATATTGTCAATTGATCTAATGTTGTCTGGTAAAGAATTCCAGTCTTTTATGGCATTGTAGAAAAATGTATTTTTAACATAAGAATCATTTTGAGGCAAACAAAATTAAGATTACTAGATCTTAAATTGAATATTCTACAAACCTTAAACAATTCCTTTAAATAAGAAGGGCTTTTGTTGTAATAAACTTTATGAATGTGGTTGAGTCTTAACTGTCTAACTCTATCATTGACATTTAATAATTTAAGATCGGACAGAACCTTATTTGTCACCGAAGTCCTAGGAGTGTAATCTTTTATAAAGCGCACAACCTTATTTTGAGCTACTTGAAGTTTGTGCTTCAGTGACTTTTTTTGACCGGAATTTTTGAGTATACATCGTAATTATATAACATACAGTATATAATTTTTATTTGATCTATCAGAGGCATAGATAACAGAGATAGGCAACTTCCAAGCCAGTTAAGACATCAAAATTGCTTGCTTGCTAAACCAAAAACTTATAGCAAGTAAAATTTATTAACCAAATCTGGGACATACGATATCGTATATCCCAGGGCTCACGCTGTCGGTCGCCATAGTCGCCATTTGCGATTATTTTATAAGATTGGCGATTATTTTTGCATTTTGGCTACAAAATCTGGCGATTATTTTTTACTTCCAACAGTGTTTATATAAGGTGTAAAAATCGATAATGAATGCAGTAGACCCAATTAACACCAGCGGGGTGCATTTAATTGAGTGTCAACTTTTTACCGGTCACGTGCTGCTAACTATATTGCCCGAGATGATAAAATACATGCGAGATGTATAATTGTATAAGTACTTTAAAGATATTGTCCAGCATTTATAATAGCCATCAAATATCCGTCAATTAGCCACAAAAATCGTTTTAAAAATTGATAAACTGGATATTGACTTACCCAAAATTTACCGTGAATTCCAGTAATTGCAAATTTTGATTTTTTTTTGTTTTAAGTTACTTA
>NW_026857400.1:0-16549 GCF_026571515.1 Ruditapes philippinarum
ATCAGCATGCCTATCAATTTGTTATGTTTTCAATTTACTTAAATGATAATACGTGTACGGTTGTTTGATAAACATATTTATGTTGTTAAAAATAAGTTGAAATAGTTTACAGATAAATGTCAACAGTTTTATTTAAACCATTATTATATAATTTATTGAATGTAATTATTATTGGGTGTATTTTTTGTGTTTCTTCTTTATATTGTCAAATAAAAGTATGAAAAACATGTATCGAAAATTAACAGACATTTCCGTTATTATTTAACCTTCCTTTTTTATATTTAAAAAATACATTGGACGTCTACAATTAATTAAAACGGCTTTTGTAATCCGCACAAATGACAATAATATTGACCCATTTAAAAGCAAGCAAAATCTTCTTCTATATGTATTCATCAAATAGCCCCGAAAAACGATTTTCCAACATAATCGTAAGAAAATAAACTCGTATAAAAGGTAATGGAATATTATCCACAGAACGGACAGGTACCAAGCGTTTCGTATGAGGTTTAAAAGATAGGGGAATTATTCCTCTAAGTGTCAGCGAACACTCTATCTCTCTCTGGGCATGTAAATTTGTTGTCGAAAAAGTGGCTTTAGGTCGACCCCCGGAAAAAGGACATCTGGAATTTCCTTTTTTATTCTGGAACCCATTATATACAAACTGAAATAGATTTAAATTAAGTTTAATTAACAGTGAACAATACTCATATATTAACTTTTACTTGAAAATATATTTGATTTAAATAAATCAACTTTTTAATTAATATTTACCATGATTTTTTTCCCCGCAATCGATATTTTTTTATCAAAATAAAGTATTTTTTTAAACATAGGCTATATATACATAGGTGAACACAGGTTATTAATTAACTCTCTATTATCTCCTATACATTTTATTAATTTAAAAATTAAGATTGTTTTTCTTTTCTTGTTTTTGTTAGATTTTTATCTTTTTGTAACATTAATTGCCAGACTTTTTTAATTATTAATTAATTAAGTGTCTCCTTTAATAACATTAGATGCTGACCTGTCAACCAGTTTCCTTTGAACCATATAGTAGCCCTAGGGTCTAAACTGACCCAGCCTGGTTGGGGGGGGGTGGCATATTTTTTTTCATATATTGAATTAAAAAGTCATCTTTTCTAAATTAATCAATACTAAAGCTAAGGTATTTTGCATTAGACATTGACATTGTCTAGTTTACCTGTACCAAGTATGTTTAAATTATTAACCGTTTAACGTTCTTGGGTCAATGTTTGCCCAACAGGGGGAGGGAGTCTTAAATTTTCCTTAAATAAACATTTTAGATATTGTTCCCTTATACAATGAAGGTTTAATCTTAAATATTTGTCAAGAATCAATCAAGTTTATTAAATTATAGCATTTGGATTAATTAAGGGGGGGGGGTCGGTCATGGGTTTTTTATTTAGGCCAAAAAAAAATGTCTGGTTCAGGAAACATTGGTCCAAAAGATTAGGAGGGTAGGGATTTTTTTTTGGTTGGGATAATGTCTTGCTTGCATACTTAAACAAAGATTGTAATCAATCAATGCAAACACCATTTTGTAATAAACTATCAGCATGTGATATTGTGTTGTTTATTTCTTGTATGTAGTCATTTAACCATGTAGCACCTGTATTCATACTAATTTGCTTTCTATTCTGCTTATTATGTACCCTTTCCCTTTGAATCACCCGCTGTACTATGCTAACCTGCATCTGACAGGTCTGACAATTAAAAGATCAAGGGTCACCTCTGTAACAAGTTAATAATAATGCTGTATTATAAGCTTAGAGCATCTGACATGCACTATTCCGGGGACCAAAATAACACAGCTATATATAATTTTAATATTAAACATATTCAAATGGTCTTCAGGGGGGCGCAAGTCTATAGATATATATGTGCGACTGGTACCAACAGTTGCAGGGTTCTCACAAAGAAGGAGTCTTGAGACTCCCAAGCACAAAAAAGTAGGAGTTCCAGATCACATTGAATATGTTAAGCCTTCTTTGCTGCACTTATATTCAGTTGACATATATGATGTATATAGGGAGTCAGAGTTTGAACAGAGAAAAAGCTTATTCCGGAAAATGGTAATATGTCCCAAATGGAAAACACTGTACCATAAAAGTGATTGAAAAGATTTGAAATATAATTTAAAAAATATACATCATCAGACCATTATGCTGTTTTCTTACACCCCCCCCCCTCCCTTAAAAAAGAAAATATTCATTGTACGTTACAAACAAATACTGGTAATGGCTCCATCTCAACTAATAGTTAATTTAATTCCTAAACTATATTTTAAGTGTTATTACACACATTTTAACAAAACATATCTCCCCTTTGGTTACGATTTTTTTTAATTATATAAAGCGGCATCGCGAAAATATGTGACAATTGAAAATTTATCTGTTTCCTGCAGAAACATTCACAATTCTAATTGTTGTTGATTTTGATCATATAAGATTAAATATTTTTTGATTATTTTAAGATTGTTACTCATCGGTTATTTCAACAGGCATCGTAAAACAAAATTTTCACATTTGTAATTTTCGTACCCAAAAATTTTCGTACCGAAAATCAAAAAAAAAGTTTAGGGTCGGCGGTAAAAAAATAGGGTCGGTCGGGTTCCCTGAACCAGACATATTTTTTATTTTGGCCTTACGCATAAAACTTTAAAAATCTTAAGGGCCTAAAGCTTAGGTGTTTTGCATGAAACATTGTCCAGTGCTCCTCAAACAAGTTTAAACAAATTATAGCTTGGGGGCAAAATTTCCCTTGTTTGCCGGGAGGGGGAGTAGATTTCTTTATATGTATATTGTAGTAAAACCAAAAAAGATAT
Organism: Ruditapes philippinarum; assembly: GCF_026571515.1. Taxonomy (NCBI): domain Eukaryota; kingdom Metazoa; phylum Mollusca; class Bivalvia; order Venerida; family Veneridae; genus Ruditapes; species Ruditapes philippinarum. The sequence goes on from NW_026857400.1 coordinate 2,852, forward strand.
ATAATTCAGATATGTAAAAATTGTTTGAAGACCAGTTATATCGTTGTAGCAGATGTCCCATTGGTGTTTAAATAATTAAATATTTTTGATAGAGTGTTTACAGGGGTGTATCACGTTGGGGGCAGGATCTGACCCCCAGCGTCTGTGCACCCATTGAAAGAGTCATGGATTTTCCTTAGTTTCTAAATGTTTAACAACAATTGCTATTTTAATACTTAGCAACCATTAAAGGGACTCCACTGAGGTTTTTTTTTTTTGACATGAGGCCATCCTTAAAAAGATGTTTGTTTGCAGTAACCCGACCCAGAATTTTCAAGGTGGGTAGGTAGGTCGATTTTTTTTTTATTAAACTGTAGAGGTGCAACGTATACGATACCTTTCGATGCATCGAAAACCGGTTTTATGAGCGCCGATTCGATTCCCGATACCAACTGTAACATTTTCAATTTGATTCCCCACCCACAAATAAACATGGAAAAAAGTGAGAGTTTTAGTTTTTCCATTCGCGCTTCATCACGTTACATACGATTGGCCAGTTAAAACTCGGTCATCCAATCAGTGGGCGCGTAATGTTTTATTTTCGGCAAACAAGTCAAAATGGCTACCAACATCAATATTGATAAAATAAAATTAAAAAATTCTCCTAAAAAAATAAAATCAAAAGTTTGGGAACATTTTGGGTTTCGGGAAGGCCAGGACACGGATAAAGCTACTTGCAAAATATGCTTTACGGACGTGTCATATCCAAAGTCCTGCAGTACGTCTAATTTAATGCAACATTAAAAAAGCATTTGATATGGTTCCACATTCTAGACTAATACTTAAATTGCAATCTTATGGTATTGGTGGTGCACTTTTATCATGGATCAAAGCATTCCTTACAAACAGAACTCAGTGTGTTGTTGTTAATAATAGTAAATCTGACTATTGTAGTGTAACAAGTGGTGTTCCACAGGGAAGTGTTTTAGGACCAATATCGTTTCTTATATTCATTAATGACATTGAAAGTCAAATTAAAAGTACCTTGCGTCTCTTTGCGGATGACACCAAATTATTTAACCTGGCAAATGTAAATGAAGACTTTAACCAAATACAAAAGGACAATGATAGTTTAATACAATGGAGTGAAAAGTGGTTAATGCAATTTAATGTAGACAATTTTATTATGCTGTGTTATTCATTATGGACACAATAACACGGAACATCAATATTTTATGAAAAGTGACTTTACAACTAAACAATTGAGGTTTAGTGAGGAAGAAAGAGATTTAGGTATATTATATGATAAGGATTTGAAATTTCGACATCACATAAGTAATTGTATCAATAAAGCAAATAAAATAACTGGATTGGTCAGAAATACTTTCTTACATGTTAATATCAAGCAATTTCGGAAACTTTATAAAACTCTTATAAGACCACACCTTGAATATGGAAATATTATTTGGAGTCCAAGATTTAAAAAAGATATTGAAGCAATCGAAAGAGTTCAAAAAAGAGCAACAAAAATGGTTAAATGTATTAGAAATTTATCGTATGTAGAAAGATTAAAAATTCTGGAAATTCCTACTTTGGCTTACAAAAGATTTAGAGGTGATATCATACAAGCATGGAAATTATTAAATGGGAAGGAAGATATAGATTATAATGTATTTTTTGAAAAAGCACAACTTGATAATCATCACATCAGAGGAAATTCCATGAAGTTGAAAATAAAATCATGTAAAAAGGAATTAAGAAAACATTTTTTCTCATTAAGAGTAATACCAGAGTGGAATAAATTACCAGATTCTGTAGTATGTTCACCAACGCTGAATTCGCTAAAAAACAGACTCGATAAGGTTATGAAAAACAAATTATATACTGTTATACCGGATAATAATCATTGGGTGTCAGACCTCGAGGGGGTTATAAGAGATTTCTGATCTCGCGACCCTACGCTGGATAAAGTAAAGTAAAGTAAAGTAACATATGAAACGAAAACACGAACACGATCATGGATGTGGACTTGTTTTGTAAGCTTTATCCGTGTCCTGGCCTTCCCGAAATAAGTTTGATTTGTACTACAGTAAGTAGGCATATTTGGGATTGATGATTATTTCTTTAGTCAAGTGTGAAAAAAGTGATAATTTCATGAATTTCATTTTTTCTGTATTGTTTACTAGACTAAGAAGTATTGTGTGACAACACTGGCATTAGGATTGATTATTCATTTTATATATTATGGGAATTAATTAATAAGCAGAATATCTGAATATTCATTTTACATATTATGGGAATTATAAACAGAATATCTCAATATCAGTTCTGACAACCTTGTGAAACTTTGTTCATTATTATTTACTTTACAATTTACATAATTTGTTAAATTTCTAGTCAGTAGTCAGCAGAAGGTATCTGTGATCACAGGTAAACGTCGCGTGGCCATGACTTACACCAGGTACGTATGTTAATATACGTACCTGCTTACACTATACCCCTCTATTCCCCCTCTACAACCCAAAACCCTAAAAAAAATTATGAAAAAAAATAAATTTTAATGACTAAAATATTTAATATAAAGGTATTTTACTCTACTTTCATTTTGCATAGAAATATCACTAGCCTCTCAATTATCAGCGCATATATTCATCAATTTTTCACCAATCTTAACAATCTTGGTCTCAAATCTTAGATAAATAAATACTCTTTAAGAAAACAACACTGGCACCTTCGCTGATTATACGTAGCAAGAAATATCCAAGCCCAAACTGTCAACAAATGAAACTCGGAAGAGATCTGATTGCACCGTTTCGGTTAAACTCTCACGAGTAAAACACACTAAATTCACCGTGAAAGAATATTTCTTTGTATTGCGTATTTAAATATGATAAAATTAAGTTATTATTTATAATAATTGTTCAATCAAAGCATCTTATGAAACTATAACGCACCTTTTTTCCTATATGTCAAATTCTCATTCCAAAATGAAAGTAAAATGGGCCTGCAGATTGTTTTCAAATGGAGTATTTTCATTGGTCACAGGAAAACCTCGGACCAATGAAAGTACTTAAAGGGAACAACTCTGCTGTGCCAATTTACTTTCATTTTGGATTTGAGTAGAGTATTTATTTATCTAAGATTTGAGACAAAGATTGTTTAAAGATTGGTGAAAAATTGATGAATATATGCGCTGATAATTGAGATGCTAGTGATATTTCTATGCAAAATGAAAGTAGAGTAAAATATCTTTATAATATTTTAGTCATAAATTTTTTATTTTTTTTTCATAATTTTTTTTTAGGGTTTTGGGTTGTAGAGGGGGAACGGGGGTATAGTGTAAGTCATGGCCACGCGACGTTTACCTGTGTCTGTGATAGTCATGTTACTGAGATTAATGATTATTTGCCTGATTAAAATTATTTTCCAAATAGACAAGAGCTTTTTATTCTCATAAACACAATTATTAAGTCAAATAAGTTTATATAATAGTTATATTACAACAGAAAAGCAAAGCACTAGGTTGAAGGGCCACTCACTTTTGAAACAGACAAGCAGAATTATATACCAAAGATGAATTAGTAATCAAAAATGTATCGAATCGAAAAAAATCGAATCGAAGTGTCTAAAATCGAAATCGAATCGAATCGAACATTTGGTGTATCGTTGCAGCCCTATTAAACTGTACTCCCAAATAAACATGGAATTTCAAAATGCTGGAAAATATATGCTTTGATAATCTGGTAACAATTAATAAATTGATAACTGAATTCTAATTTAATAAGACCTACATTTTATTTCTTCTATTAACCTTTAAAAGAACGAAAACAAAGCACAAGGCATAATTTTCTGATTCAAAAAAAAAAAAAATTTTCATCCAGACCATGAAATAAAAAATTTTGAGTAGGGGCAAATTTTGTGAGTCGGTCGCGTTACTGCAAACAAACATTTTTTTAAGGATGGCCTGATGGGACTGAAAATAGTTTTTCCAGATAAATGTACCATTTAATGTAGGGTTTAGACCACTAATCTTTGTGCAAAATTTCAGATCATTCCGGCACTGCTTTTTTCCAGAATAATTATTCAAATTGTAAAAAATGACCTAAAATGAAAAGCGTTTAAACACTGCTCACTCAAATCGGGCTAAGAAAATCATAAAATACCATTTTTCATTTATTTCAAAGTAAATTTCTAAGCTATCTTTGCATATATTCCTGTTCAATTTAAGTACCCTGCTGATTTATGTAAGGAATTCAAATGTTATGTTTTTAGGCTTTAAAACCTCAGTGGAGTCCCTTTAACTTCTATAGCAACTAATGACACAGAGAACAACCATTTACTTTCCATAGCAACCACTGTTTTCAAAAGGAACCGTTAACTTTCCATAGCAACACGTGACTTTCATAGCAGCAATTGACATTCCATAGCAACCATTGATCCTAACAAATTTTGACTTTACTTAGCAACCATTGATTTTAATAGCAACAAAAAAGAGAAAAAAGTGGAGTGTTACAGGTCCCGCCTTGCAGTGACTTTTATCTTAAATGTACAATATTTGAGATGCTTATATGAACTTCGTGATAATTATCAGTTTAAGATTAGAATCTGCTTTTCATTCATAACTTGCAAAATTTATTGCTCCATGTCAGTTAGAGCCTTTATAATCAAGTGAGCGACATAAGGTTCATCATGACCTTCTTGTTCATATTTAACTAGATTAGAATAAGACATTGTTCTGCAAAATTTCCTCATTAATAAGATACTTATTATGCGTTAATCTTGTGTCTTATTTCTCGTTTCAGCGGCCATGGATCAAAATTGTTGTGATGCAGAATCTCTTGTGACATTTTACAATATGGATTTGTGTAGTTACAGATTATTTCGAGCAATAAAAAAACCATGTTCCTTTGTTGACAAGGTAAATCTTAAATTATCTTTATGATTGACAGATCAATAATGTCCAATAAAGATAGTAAAATAAAATATCAATGGACAATTGCTTCATTCAGCCAAATCATAAACAGAATGAATTTAGGGAAATGTTGAAAAAATATTAAATTTTACTACAAGTTTGTAAGCCGAGTTTCAATACCATCTGAGTTTAATACCTCTTAAGCAAAGTTTGGTACTATAGTTTATTATCTTACGAAAAGGACAGTGGTTATACTCAGATATCAGCTTAGGCCAAATAGTTTAATTTAGCTGACAACAGGCAGTGCTTCTACTCAGATGTCAGCTATTATGCCCAGATTGCTTACAGCAGGCCTGAGGTTTATACTGTGATGTCATCGCATGCTCATATTAGTCGATTGTACTTGTATTATCAGCTTGTGCCTCTAAACCAAATATCAGCTTTTGTCAAATAGTTTAATTCATATGACTGACAGAAGGCTGTGGTTCTACTTAGATGTCAGCTCTTGCCTAAATGATTAAATTCAGTTGGCTTACAGAGGTTTGTGGTTCTACTCTGATACCAGCTTGTGCTTAAAAAATTCAATTCAGCTGGCTTGGGGAAGGTGTATTTTTCAATTTTGTTCCTTCACGGAATGCCCGAGGTTCCCCTCTGAACTTGTCAGCTCATGCCTATATTAATCAATTAAGTTGGCTGATTCTTATCGGATATCAGTTTGTACCTAAATATTTCAATTCAGTTTGTTTACAGATGGTCTGTAATTCTACTTGTATTCCAGCTAATATGCTTAAATGAGTCATTTCAGCCGTCCGGTGGAAGATGTTTTATTCAATTCAATTTGCTTACAGAAGGTCTGTGGTTCTACTCAGGTCGAGGACTTATAATGATCCATATAATAAAGGGCAATTTCAATATATTCTATTTATATTTCTATCACTTTATTGCAACTATTTTTAAAAATGAAGGAGACCTATAAGCGATTGGGCTAGATGTATTATATATGTTATATAATTTGATTTATAAAAAAAATGTTCACACATGCCACTATAATAAATAAACTACTTAGTTACTTATGCGTATGGAATTTTATGATTTGCATTTACTTAGGTTCACCCTAAATGTGTGTGAATCATAAAACACATGAAATATATTATTATACTTAATAAATCCTGTAATCTACATTGTTATATTTCGATTTTCTCATTTATTCTTTATACTTTTTTTCAGAAAATCAGCTCGACAATGATTATTATGCTTCTACTAGAGTCCAATATGAATACTTAACACCTGGTTCCTGGCTATACAGAAACATATCCCAAAGAAAAATGTTTAAAAACAGTGCATCACCAATACCTTGTACAATCTTTTAGTTCCTAAATGCTGAAACAAAGACAGACCAGCAAAGTTTTGCATCATTTGTACTTAAACTTGTTTTCTTCCAAGGAGAATTTACATCTGTAAAGAAAGTTCTTACCAAGGCCGCTGTCAAATATTTCAAAATATCCTTCTGAACTTACTCACATACCATTAAAAAACACAAATGAAACTTGTAAAATATTCTTGTAATTAAAGTGGATTGGTCTACAATGTGCACATTTTCCACAAGTATTGATAACAATTTTGCATTGTGTATTTTGGATATATTTTGGAAATGTTGATAAAGTTCTAAAATGATTTAGTATGCTGGTAATAAACACAATATATGGTGAATTATAAAATTTTGTTCTAAGAAAACTTTATTATATGTTATATATTTATAAATCGTATCGGATCATGTATCTAACACATGCCTACAACACCAATATACATTTTTTTGTGGTTTGCTTTAACATATCAAACTAAATACTAACTATAAAAATAATTATTTATGGTTAATATAGATCTTCCATTATAGACCAATTCACTTTAAAGAAATTAGATTAAATTTTTTTTTATTTTAATAAGATTAAATTATGTGTTCTGCTATTTTGGAGTGAAATAGTTTAACATATCACTACATAATGACAAGCTTTGAAAAAAATCATTATATTGTTGGAACAAATTATTCAGTAATTTTGATGAGTATAAGTTTGTTGATTTACTACTTTTTTTCGCTTACGCTTACAAAAAGGATAATCAAATTTGAAAGTTGCAAAATAACTATAGAAAAATTAGAACAAAAGTTTTTATGTTGCATTTTGCTATTGGTTATGGAAATCTACCAACCGTAATCTGGCATAGTACATTTGGCCGTTTTTCCAAAAAAAAAAATTTTTAGGGAAATTTAATGTGTATAAGATAAATCAATCAAAAATTATGAAAATGCTAATTTTGGCTACGATTAAATTAACACAGACCTTTGTTACTTTAAAAAGTAACAATTATTATAAATTCTGCAATGAAAATTAGTTTATTTTTTATAGTTTTTTTTTTTAATTATGCATTGTTCAATTGCAAAATAGAAATTGATTTTACAAAGAAAAATGTTGTTTAATTGTATCATGTGAAGATTTTATAATATTTCACAATGTCATTTACAAATATTTGATGTTAAATTTGATGCATTTTCAAAATGGCGCCGTTTGTTCGCAAGTATTATATGTTTTTCAATAGATCATGGCTTAATCACATTATTTTCTGAAATATTTATCTTTCTTTCACATATTTAAAGATTTTTAAAGCACATCATGTTGCCAGAATTTTCATGTTTGCTCCTACATTGTATATTTAGTTTTTGCCCTGTTCTTGAACACTTACATAATCAGCATATAGAAAACTATACAGAGTTATACCAAGACATGCTATATTGTGGCGAGAAGGATTTACCTAGCGCGTTTCAAGACCATTCTATTTTAAGATAAAAATATATCATTGGTTGGATGACTCGACAAGTTATATGACCTAGATTAGATGGCTATAATTTAATATAACCGATGCTTTCAGGTTATATAGCAAACAGTTTTTTTTATAAATGACCGTATTAACTTTCAGAAGTCTTTAAGAAATTTATAAAATTACACAAAATGCCTCCTTGGTTTAATAAAGAGAAGTGAAAAAAGTATCTTAAACTTTCAGTAGATGTGTGCTTAAGTGGTGTAAAGCTATAGTTATAGGTTGATCTGTATATTTGTACATAATTTATTAATGTATTAGTTATCCATGTTCTAGTCAGATTTGATCTCGTTTTTTTCAGTTAAGTATATACAAGTATATTTACAAATTCTAAATACTTTTTTCTTGTTTGAGGTACTGTGTATCTCATTGTCAAACTAGTATGTTTATATGCATGTACATAATTTATATTAAGTGATCAGAAAATGACATGTGCGTTACTTACCTATGTATATGTAATAAAATATTAAGGTAACACAATAAGGATACATCCGAAGGATGGAATATTGTCATGCTACTATGACGTGAAATATGGCGAATTATGGTCATCATGGCCTTCTTGTTACTTTAAGAGATGTTTTTTGTGGGTATTATGTATATAGTTTCCTAATTATGATTTTGTATAATTTACAAAGATAAGTATTTTTGTATTATGTATATGTATTCAACATAGCTTCGTTCTCTCAAACCAAAATCATATCAGTAATAATACTCTCATACAACAAAGTTGTAAATATTGTAATACAATGTAATTACTTATACTTGGTTAATTAGGGGCATCATGGCCGTTTTGTTACTTTTATGATTTGGTATACATGTATAAAGTTTTCTTAGTGGAATTTACCATTAGGATTTGTAATTGTCCATATTTCATTTATTGCCGGGACACAACTCATACACAATTGAATGTATCTATCTGATTGAGGTACAATGTATATGCGATGTGAAAATTTTGTAGTAATTTACCTTTGTAACAGTTTATACTAAATTATCATGCAGAGTATACCTTTAAAGGCACATTATGCCTCAGAAATCTGTTTTTATACAATTCTTTAGAAATGTCAAACATGTGTTTAATAATGATTTTAAGAAAATGATAGATTTTTTAAAATAGCTGGGGAAAGTAGCGCTGAATGTGCAGTTATATGCCCTAAAGTGAACAAAATGTAAACAAAAGTAGTAGTTTTGCTTGCATACAAAATAATAATATACTATAATTGCCAACAAAGCAGCTCGATCAAAGATGGTTCAATTTTATGACGAATGAGTATTTTTTTGAAACTGTAAACAAAGTTTTTTTAAAAAAAAAAAAAAAGATTTCTGAGGCATAATGGGCCTTAAAGTCTGTATGATGTTTGAACATGAAATATTATATTATCCTTCTGACAAAATGGCATTCAAGGTCATTGCAACTTATTTGCAATAGAAGAGAGGCTGTTGTAAAACTATTTGAAGATTTATATTGACATGTTATGATGAAAATTCATATTGATTTTTTTAAGTAAGTTGGTTAAAGACATACATCAGAAATGCTATCATTTCATTTTTTTTTTCATCAAACTGATATTTACAACAGATTTGACCATTTTACAAGTTATAGAAAATGTTAGAATTAAGATATTACTATTTAACTGTTTTACATTTTATTGAGTAAAGGGAGATAAATATGTACAAGTACATTTTGTTATAATATATTATAATAATCATACTGTCAGTACTGATTGCAAGTATGATATGTTTACAGAAATCTTGGATTTTATAAATTAATGTTCTATACATGTATGTAGATTATATCATAGTTCATCTATTTAATAAACATAAATTTGTGAAACAACATTGATGTTTTATTTATCATACACTAACATAATATGTACGTAAATCAGTTTCGTTCTAAGGATAACTTGGGGTCTGAAGCTGTATAACACAATTATCCTGGATGTTGTGTTTTATTGGGGAAATACTCATTATGTACCACCAGTACTGGTTTAGTCCAGGAATAAAGAGTACACACATGTTTGATTCTCAATATTAACAAGTTTGAGTGGTCCTATTGTACAGATGCAAATTGTTGAAAAGCAATTATTAAGGTGGCTTTATTATGAAAGTACAATATATGAACCAGAACAACAAGGATAGAAACCTTTTGATTGATGTTGACGAGAAAGAAAGATCAAAACAAAATTTGTTTTTATAAAATTACTAAGATAATCAAATAAAATGCTGGCCACTTGATACGATTTAATCTATAATGACATTTCTAGTTATAACAAAACCTAGCCGCATTATAAAAAGCTTAAAGATGGGTAGTTCATTCCCGAAACTGAAGTTGTTTTTAATACAATTTTCAACTTGTTCTGATGTTGTCATATGTTCCTCTACATAACAGCAGGAAATTAGCATTGAAACAATTATTGTTCTTAATGCATGCTGCATAACTAATCAAGGGCCATAACTCGGTGATGAAGGGTCTGACAGGAGCAAGCAACAATATGCACATCTCCTCTCCCATACACTTTCATTAAATTTCTGCCAGCACTTGCAGAGAAATAGAAGGGAAACGATTATTGCTCTATATGTATACTACATAATAAATCAATGGCTAAAAACCTATTGAAGGTTTCCATAGTCTCATTAAATTCCAGACAGTAGCTGCAGAGAAATAGTATATAAAGCGTATATATGCCTACTGAATAACTAATCAAGGGCCATATAACTAATCAAGGGCCATAACTCTGTGTTGAAGGGTCTGACTGGAACAAGGCGACGATATGCACATCTCGTATTGGTATTGATGGTTCCCATAGTTTCATTAAATTTCTGCCAGTAGTTGCAGAGAACTAGCAGATGGAAAGCACCTTAGTTTTATATATACAAGAACCAAACCTAGCAATCTGACCATATAGTGCAAGTACCAAACAATTTTTACAATAGATGCAGTGTTGCTATCGTACATGTCGTAATATCCCTTAAACAATATACACTGGAGCCGCGATATAGCGCTCTTCGATATAGCGCTAATTTCAGTATAACGCTCATATATTTGGAATGAGTTATTTTCTCGTGGACACAAAATATCATGTTTGTCTTTTTACCTCTAAGTAACCGTACATTACAGATACAAAATGGAAAGTGTGAATCAATATTATGCCCTCACGAGTTATTCCCCTTTGTAACTTAATATTAATATACATTCTGCTCAAGCACTTTTACTATACAATAAATATATGTTTAAAACAGCACGCCTCCAAATTCATGCTTATTTTCATGAAAATTTGAAAATATATTTAACAGTATAATATTGTAAAGTTACTAAAATAATGCAATTTACACATTATCACTTACAACCCATGTAAATTGCTTTAAAGAGGTCAAAATATGCTAAAATAGACCTAATTGTGTCAGTAACGCAGTAGAATTATACATGTAGTTATAAATACTGAAAAATCGGTCATTAATCGCTAATTACATGTCAATTATTACTAGAATTTTGAATCTTTATACCTTTCCTAAAATCTTAGTACATTTTCCTCAGGTTTGATTTTATCGAAACATTTTTTTCTCATCTAGAGGCGTACAGCTTTAATTTACAAAGTGTTCTCAACACAATATTTGCTCACCTGGAGGCGTGCAGCTTTGATTTACAAAGTGTTCTCAACACAATATTTGCTCACCTGGAGGCGTGCAGCTTTGATTTACAAAGTGTTCTCGACATAATATTTGCTCATCTCGAGGCGTGCAGCTTTAATTAACAAAGTGTTCTCGACATAATATTTGCTCATCTGGAGGCGTGCAGCTTTGATTTACAAAGTGTTCTCAACATAATATTTGCTCACCTGGAGGCGTGCAGCTTTGATTTACAAAGTGTTCTCAACATAATATTTGCTCATCTGGAGGCGTGCAGCTTTAATTTACAAAGTGTTCTCAACATAATATTTGCTCATCTGGAGGCGTGCAGCTTTAATTAACAAAGTGTTCTCAACATTATATGTGCTCACCTGGAGGCGTGCAGCTTTAATTAACAAAGTGTTTTCAACACAATATTTGCTCACCTGGAGGCGTGCAGCTTTTTGATTTACAAAGTGTTCTCGACATAATATTTGCTGCATCTGGAGCGTGCAGCTTTAATTAACAAAGTGTTCTCGACATAATCATTTGCTCACCTGGAGGCGTGCAGCTTTGATTTACAAAGTGTTCTCACATAATATTTGCTCATCTGGAGCATGCAAGCTTTGATTTACAAAATGTTTTCGACATAATATTTGCTCACCTGGAGGCGTGCAGCTTTGATTTACAAAGTGTTCTCAACATAATATTTGCTCATCTGGAGGCGTGCAACTTTGATTTACAAAGTGTTCTCAAACATAATATGTGCTCAACTGGAAGGCGTGCAGCTTTAAAATTAACAAAGTGGTTCTCGACATAATATGTGCTCATCTGGAGTCGTGCAGCATTAATTACTACAAAGTGTTCTCAACATAATATTTGCTCATCTGGAGGCGTGCAGCTTTAATTTTAACAAAGTGTTCATCACACAAATTTGCCTCACCTGGAGGCACGAAGCTTTAATTTACAAAGTGTTCTCAACATAATATTTGCTCATCTGGTGGCGTACAGCTTTAATTTACAAAGTGTTCTCTCAACACAATATTTGCTCTCACCTGGAGGCGTGCAACTTTGATTTACAAAGTGTTCTCAACATAATATTTGCTCACCTGGAGGCGTGCAACTTTGATTTACAAAGTGTTCTCACATAATATGTGCTCAACTGGAGGCGTGCAGCTTTAATTAACACAAAGTGTTCTCGACACAATATTTTGCTCATCTAGAGGCGTGCAGCTTTATTTACAAAGTGTTCTCAACATAATATTTGCTCATCTGGAGGCGGTGCAGCTTTAATTAAACAAGTGTTCTCGACACAATATTTGCCATCTGGAGGCGTGCAGCTTTTAATTACAAAGTGTTCTCGACATAATATATGCTCATCTGGAGGCGTACAGCTTTAATTTACAAAGTGTTTCAACATTATATTTGCTCATCTGGAGGCGTGCAGTTTGATTTACAAAGTGTTCTCAACATAATATGTGCTCATCTGGAGGCGTGCAGCTTTAATTTACAAAGTGTTCTCAACATAATATGTGCTCAACTGGAGGCGTGCAGCTTTAATTAACAAAATGTTCTCAACACAATATTTGCTCATCTGGAGGCGTGCAGCATTAATTTACAAAGTGTTCTCAACATAATATTTGCTCATCTGGAGGCGTGCAGCTTTAATTTACAAAGTGTTCTCAACACAATATTTGCTCATCTGGAGGCGTGCAGCTTTAATTTACAAAGTGTTCTCAACATAATATGTGCTCATCTGGAGGCGTGCAGCTTTAATTAACAAAGTGTTCTCAACATAATATTTGCTCATCTGGAGGCGTGCAGCTTTATCAACATAAAGATTATTTTGCTTAATGATAACAAGATAATGCAATGATGTGACTGACTTTGTCATATATCTTGGACAAGTTAAGAGTCAGTTTAAATCACTAAATGAATTAACAAATCTGACTTTATTTTAATTGTTGCTTGTTTTCGAGACATATTTCTAATCAATACAGGCTAATTATTTATACACACTAATCAATATAACAGGTTGTATATAAAGTTTAGACAAGTCATTTATTCCCCCCCCCCAAAGTTTTGATACTTGTCAGTAATTAGTTTTATATAGCTCCGTGTTGTACAACATTCGTAACAGATCATTGGATTACAGCCACTTTAGAACTAAGAAGGATCTAGTGCAACATCTGCATACATTCAAAATGCTAAACGTATTCACATGAAATGACTTCAGGGTTTTAATCGGAAGTAACTATAATAGGCCTATAACTTTAGAAAAGAAGTAATGTAATGTGTTTTCATTTAATAAATTTGGCACATTAAAAGATTTA
>NW_026857401.1:0-57095 GCF_026571515.1 Ruditapes philippinarum
CATTGTTTATTCTTGCAATTAAACAATTTGTAATATGTTTGTAAATTTGTATAATGTATGAAATGTATTGTTTGTACGAACTGGATAATAAAGAAAATTTAATAAAAAAAAAAAAAAAAAAAAAAATTTGATCGACGATAAACTAAGAATAACAGTTTAACAAATTTTATTCCAGGTATTCAATTATGCACATTTATTCATCAGCATATAAATGTTGTTATAATAAAACAGGCATTCTTATCAGCATTCTCTTTTTGTGTAAGATTAAAAGAATTCATAATAAAAATTGCGGACCAAATATGAGGTGTCGTTGTCTAAGCAACGTTTAAAGGAGAATTAGATATTTACAACAATCTGCTTGTGAATTATTTTAAAAGCAATCTAATTAAATTTCTTAAGTTATTATATTAACCAAAGTAAATCATAAACGTTTCTACAAACAATTTACTTAATAAATTCTGAGCGTTTGCTACTGAAACTTGCGTAAGCTCCGAAGTAATAAAGTGTTTCTAAAAGACTCTCTTACTTAAAATTTATCAAGTATTCAATGTAAAAATAAATCTATTAAATCGTTAAGTTAAAATACCTTTTCTGGAATTAGATCAGAGTTAAAAGCAGAAATGTACTTCTTTTAAATAAGTTTTTGAAGCTTCGGAGTGATTTTAAACAGTTATACAGCGCCTTTTATACACGCGATTCAAACATAAACATCAATCTTTGTCAGCAATTCAAACAATAATAAAAGGGGACCCATAATGGGTTTCAACAGTACCGACACCACAAACAGTTAATAAACAAAACAACATATCAATGAATAAAATTAAATTAATGCGTACTTTTACCATATGTAAATATTACAAGATTCAAAATTCAAGGAGTGAGTAGTAGATGTTGCGCCTATTTATACGCGGAAAGTCCGAGCGTGGCCGAAGGCCCCGCGAGGGTTGTAGCGCTCTTAGATAACATGTAAGACGCGTATGAATTCAAATGAAATCAAATTAAAACTAAATAAAAATTTCAAAAAAATAAATATCCTGTACTTAATGAGCTGTGAAAAAATCCTTAGTTAACAGGGCGCCGCCATTTTGAAATCCTATTGAGCTAAATATAGATATCGGAGCGATTTTAATGAGCGTCTACATAATTCAGACTATTGCTAGCAGACGCATGCTAAGTAACACTTCCGGTGAAAGAATGATGTACAGAATCAGAAAATAAACCTCCATTTCATTGGTAAGAATTATAGTAACGATTATAAATATAAAGAATTACTTTAACATATCCTTTTTGATAAATAAGCTCATTAAAAATAACGTTAAAACAACAACTGTGATTAGAGATTAACAAAAATGGCGGACGGGATTTTCCAAACGCCGACGCATGCGCAGTGGTCCCCCTTTACGTTCTGGTGATTGGTTGAACACCAGCAATTTATTCGTTTTTTTTATGGTACAAAATACCTGCAAGAAAGATCTGGTTTACATGTACACGCAAAATCAATATACACAATAGCTTTCCGCGCCATAGGTAGCATCTAATTTCATATTAATTGAAGACAAAAAACATTGATTTAAACACTTCCCGTCGAAAACCCCAAAAGAAAATCAAGCAGAGCTAAGATTCCACTATGACGTCACTTTAGTGCATTTATGACGTAGCTCAAAGAAGCATACACAATGGCGGACTTAAATGAAAATAGATGTGATTACTTTTATCTTAGAATATAAGCAATATTAACACATTTAAGGTGAATTGATGTAAGAGGTAAGTCATATTATGATGTAAGATAAGTTGAAAGCTAAATATGCAAACGTAGATTAAAATTTAATGGTATAAGGACACTAATTTCGAAAACGAAAGAAGGGTGACAGATAAGTCCAAGTTTTTAAGCGTAACGCGGATTTGAAGCTATTTTTTACATGAGTCTAATCCGCTTATAAGTCTAAAGATATCTATTTAAAAGTCCATAGCAAAATGAAAAAATAAACATGCACACTCATTCAAACTACCTATTTAAAATGTTGCAAATAATGCTTGGTATTCATAATCCTGTCATAAATGCGTATTTTCCTTCTCAAAAACAACTTATTCAAATTTTAAACAATTTTAAACAAATCCCGTGTAAAAATCATGTAAACAGTCTCCATATTGGTGTTTACTGCGCAATGCGATGATTCCTGGAACCAAATGTTTTAGACGAAATTTTACTGCGAGCACCTGTCAGCGTATTTAATCACAACAGAAAATGTTTTCGTTCAGACTTATTTCGTACTATTGTTTTTTTTTGAGTGATGTCACAGCATGACAGGGAATTTCTAATATGGGGGTCAACACAAAATGTCTTTCAGGTGTCTTCTTAAATATGTGGATAAATAAACTACTTGTCGTGAGTAATTTTTGCATATTTTTACAGTTTTTGGGAAAATATGCTTCCGTTTTTTATGCAATCAATTGCTTTTTGAGATAATTAGCATTTAAGTTGTGATTTACCGGTAAATTCAAATCGACTCGAGAAGCGTGACGATTTGTGCTACGGGAAATTAGCCAGTTATGGAAAGACTTCGCATTTTCCGATAAACGCCAAACTGTAAAAAAAAGAAAATGCGATGTCTTTCGATGAAGGACTAGGTGACAGATTTACCGGCGCACATCAATATCTTTTTGCAATTATCTAATTGATAACTTTCATACTTCAAGTTGGACACAACAGCACTTTGGCAAGACGGTCAAGTTGACCATACTGAACTTGACCTTCTCTTATAAAAATGACATTGATCTTCAAGGTCAAATGTTATAAGTTTGCTTTATTTATGAATGCCTATTTTGTGTCTTTTTTTCGTTGATAAATTGGTATGACTTTTTTCATATGAACTAAAACTAATTATTTATATTTTTCCTTAAATCTTTTTCTAAGATAGTAAGATAATGTAGGCGTGCGGGACTGTTAGGCCAAAAATAAAATTATGTTTGTTTCCCCTTCCCGACCCATTACAATCAGGGTTGGGTAGGTAGGTAGGTAGGACATTTTTTATATGTGCATAATAATAAATAAATGCATATAATTATGTATAATGAACTATTACAATTAATTTATAAATGTAATATTATACATTATATACATGCATTACCATATTCACAACTGACATATGCAAAAATTTATTAAACTTTGCTAGTGTCACAGTCTAAAATATCAGATTAGATTGTATCTATTGTATTCTGAAGGAAAAAAATACTTTCATCCCCTTAGATCCTGAAAAAATATTTTTACTGGTAGTGGAAGGTTTGTTGGGTAGGTAGGGAAGGGGAAGTAAATTAAATTTTTGTTTTAAGCCTTAGTAGAAATGACAATATGTGGGATAAATCAATCTCAATATCAATTCATTCGTTAGTCCTTTAACAAGATTCACATGTTGTTTAATTATCTCGATAAGGATTCAAACTTGTAACTATTCAACCCTTATTATGAAAAAGTTTGTAATATATACATGTAATTACAAATACATTCAAGATAAATGAGTGCGACGTCATTATATTAAGCGATGACTCGAGGAAGAAAAAAGCCAACTTACAAACTTACTAATTTGATAAACAAAAGTAGTTTAGCAAAGCATTTTTCATTTGGTTCTAGGTTCACCAAAACAATTTTATTAACTAACTTGGCAAATATTCGCATTTGTAAACATATATCATGCCTTCAAAACCACCAACAATAAGTCTACATCTTTCTCTGTCGAAACACATAGAAAACGGAACTAACATTTCTAATGGCATGTTATCTACAGTCCAATGCTTTTTACCATTATAATCCAGCTGATGCACATTGTTTGCTGCATCTAATACAAGAACAATACCTTCATCAGCAATACAACTATCAAATATTTTATAACCGTCCACTTGTTCGCTGAATAAAAGATTTCCCTTACAATCTATTGTAGTTAGACCTTTATCTGCACTGAAGTATAGTCGATAACCATTGTCACTTACAACAATGAAGGGACTGGAGACTTTGTGCGGATAAGGATAGAGAACTTGTTGTTGTGTACAGTTTTCGTCATACTTGTAAATTTTGTCTCCGCTGTTAATATAGAGTGTGTCACCATGACAAGCTAGACCGAGACAATCATGATCTAGCTTCACTAATTGTCTAAGGCTTACATTACTTGACACATTAACGTACTGTATGGAATTTCCTCTTAAAACAGCAACAACAATATCGTTGCCTATATAACATACAGAATAGAGATACCGGTCCTCAGGAACACCACAGTAGCTTATTACCTTGTACGAACTATTCAATTTCTTCAGTTTGTTATTCCCGAAGTCAGCAAGGAGAAGTTCACTATTAGGAAGCATGCACATACTAGTGATACCACACTCATCTTGATCATTTTTGTCTCTATTTATCAAAGCATTATCTATCCTAACGTTATAAGTTCCTTTTATACTTTTGATGTTGAGACGACGTTTCTGTTCAACGTAAGACCTTTCAGATATAACTTGTTTTATTCCAAGACATGTGCTGTATGAATAGAAAAAAAACAATTATTTTTTGACACAATTTTCATTTATTAGTATGAATACAAAAAAATATCACAAACAAAAATATCGATAAACGCAAGCTATACAATCATCTAGCATAGTGCAGAAAGGTCTCTGGTCTTTAACACTAGTTTCAATGAAAAGACTTTAACTATAGACATTTAATAACAACGTATTAATAATATATGCATGTTTAAGATTTGTACAAAGACAATAACTATAGAAGGGAATATCCGCCAGTATATTTAATATGCCTTGATTGAGACATTACAACTCAAGTAATCTTTAATTTATATACGAATATCATTGTTATTTCCTTAATTAGTAATTTATATCTAATAATTATAATAGGTTGCTCATTCTCGCCGTTTTCAATGATTTCTCCCGCTTCGCTAGATCAAGCGTAAATCCGTTCATAATTATAATGTATCCGTCATTACTGCAGGGAATAAGTGCAATCTGTTCCATATCATAAATGAATAAAAAACAAAGTTTATTTGATTTAAAACATTAAGAGTGCAAACCATTCTTGAAGGTACATTTGTATACATTTACCCGAGATGAACAAACATTAACAACATATATACCCAAGTTTATTAGTCTAATAAAGAAAACGGTAATTACAATTCTGTTCGAAGGATACATAAAATGTCTGTATAAAAATCTTGCGGCCTTAATTACATTATATATATTTCCAGGTTTATGTATACACATTCTTTCAATTTATATATGAATATGGATGTACAAAAACTGACTGCATTGTTATATTATATGAATTTCGTAAGGTATGTAATTGTATGTACTTTTGTTGCTAAAAACCTATTACACCCTTAATTCCGAATTGGTTCTGGTATGGATTCATTTTTTGAGCGCAGAAATATGGGTTAGATTTGCAAAGAAAACTGGCGAAGAAGAAACCGGCAGCTATTCTTAACGTATTTGTTTATATTGACATCTCTCTGTTTCTTAGAAATGGCGACAACCAAGATAAACGGCGATATTCAAACGTTGGTATTAAAGACGTTTATACAACGTTGCTCAGGTCATTTTGGACATCATCAGGCTATTATAGCAAAAGCGAGCAGCAACCATGTATCGGCCTCTAAGAAATCCGTTGTACAAAAACGACGTGCGAAATAGTCATCATGTTCAAAGAACGTTTGTACGATTTATCATCCCTATGATAGAAGGGCCAATTTCGATTACTGATAAGATATCCAAATTCAATAATGAAAACAATTGCAATTATAGTTTGCATGTTTACAAAATAGAATGACTATGGTCAGTTCAAGAAAATTAAATGTCAAACAAAGTCTAAAATGACAATTAAAAGTTAAAAAAGAAACTCAATGTATATTGTAAAAATCATGATGAGAAGTACATTGTACATTCTGGAGATAAAAACATATTTGAAGCAATTTTCATGATAATCATTTTCACATAATAGCTGATAATACGAATTAAGATAAAAAATGTTATTTCAATTGAAATGTAATCATATGATCCTTAATTTATATAAGAAAAGTATCATATTAAAAATATGCTTAACAATACGTACAAACTATCAAAAAAGTAAGAATTACCGTGTTAGAATATCACAACACAAAAGTCGAATCAGCGGATAATCCCTTTAATAAATAACTGGCACTTTTTCAGATGTAAAGGAATTAACGTAATATTCTAATATAAAATTAACTGTTTAATTAATAAAAAAAAAATTAAAAATGCTGAAAAATATTTTGTTAGATTTGTTTGGTTTTACAGTGTACTGGGCAACACAGTTAAGGTCATATGGCGCCAAAACATAAACAGATACTTTTGGCTAACCACGAATGCTACACACTTAAATGCAACACCATGGGTAAAAACACATCGCGTACTGGATCAAAAAAATCCAGTCATTCGAAACCATTTAGCCGCTCACTGTATCTCAGTGTAGACCAAATGCTACATCGGCCAATTGTTAAAACAAAAAGGTTTATAATTATGCCAATACTCGAATGTTTATCTAAGCTAATGACTATATTATATTTCAATCGTTTTATAAACCAAATGAATTTCAATTATTTCAATATGGTTAAATGAGGAATCAAAATGTCAGATCAATTTAAGTTATTTTGTCGTATGAAAGAATTTTAACTATTCCTGACATTTTTGTTTTCATTAGTCATATTTAACCAACAACTGGATAATTAGATATGCCTCAATAATAAATCTATTTCAGAGATACACGGATCGTTTATGACAGATGAAAATATTTTCTATTAAAGGTATCAACATAATGATTATTTTTTAGCCAAACTGTACGTTTTCGAATTTGTGTTCAAGGTATTTAAGTGACATTAAACTTTAAGTTAAATGTTTCTGACAGATAAGTTGTCAGTCATTGGCGCATGCTTTAAAAATTCGTTTGTTTAATGTGATACCTTTTGTACCATATCAACCACTTTTAGAATGTATAATTACCCATGTCTTGATTCCCTGCATGCTGTACAAAAAAACATGTCATGGTCAGGACAATAGAGAGTACATTGTGTATTTTGATGCTCGGTACAAGTCATAATTCTGGTTACGTCAGTAAAGTCTGAAGATAGAAAATAAACGCTTTCATAAAATGTACATGTCTTTGAGTTTACAACATAAACATATTTAATATATATTTAAATATATATATATAATATCAACGTATAAATTTACATTCAATGAACACAAGATTCTTGTAAATGCATCGGCTAGCGTAGAAACCACTATAATTACATATAAAATATCAATCTTTAAATTTAACTTACGAAGACGTTGTTTTGCTTTCTCTAGGCCATTTTGTGAGCAATTAGCTATTATGTCATGCGAATCAATGTCATATTGAACATGTAGCCATCGTCTAAGCTTAAACAGTTCTTGTTGAAATGCGTTGCAGTTGATAGACTTGAGAAAATTTTCCATGGCCTCAGAACTGAGACATTTGATTTGTATGTCGGTTGACGATTGGTAAGTGGGAGAAATACCAACGATATGGCATTCCTTTATGGCCTTGATGTAATTCAGGAGGTGATAGACTGGTGTATCACTTGATCTATCATCATTGTTGATATAGTCTTTCATTACTTCATAAACTCGTCGATTCCCGTCAGGACTTTTTTCACCACTTTTAGCAATAACGCTTATTTGTAGTTCAAGCAAAAATGTCTCTGAAAACAAGAAAATTTGACAAGATTGAGGGCTCATGTACTTTTATACGCGCATTTACGTCTTCAAAAGCATAAAGGTACATTTAAAGTCAGAGCCCGCAAAAAAAACAGCGACTTATTATAGGCAAATGATTAAATACATTAACTCATGGACTGAGTTTTTTTTATATTTGACTTTTTACCGGAATTTATTTTTCCTTTTTTGTATAAATATTTGCAGATGTAAGTGCACGACAAAAATACATCAGCGCTATTCTTGCATAAGAATAATACGTCTTATGACATAAATCCTCACTTATTAATTTTGATAAATGTTTAACCGGTCTCGTTTTATGGTAATAGTCGTCATTGTAATAAGATTTTTACAATGTAAGTCATGCAAATAAAACAACGCGTATACTTGCGTGACTGTATCTGCTTAAGCAAGTTTTCCTCTCCTTTAACATACGTCGACATTCGCAGTTTTTATACAAGAATAACAAGGAAAGGGTAAAGAAATGTTATTTGACTTTGAACAATTCATGGATAATAAATCAGATATAGCTGGTAAGACTCAATTAAGAACTAGTGTCATTAAAATTGTCAAAAAAGTAAATTAGTTGCATAATTTAGTGTTCTTAATCTGATTTCCTTTAAGCTTCTTTCAATTTAAAAAACAAGAATATAAATTGATAAGACGTATCAAAACTCAATCTTCGTTACATACCTTTAGGATTATTTTGCTTTCCTGAATATCTAAGATTTAGCATTAAGCCGAGCTCTTCTTCTTGATCTATAAATTTAACACAATTGAAGCAAATACATAAACGGCAATAGATGCAAATTATTTTCTAAACCAAGTATATACGCGACCTTTTTAATAAAAATCGTCATGTAAATGAATGGAAAGGAATACAAATGTTTACCTAATTATTACATGGTAAACCTTCTGACCAAAACTTGCTTGCTTGTGGCTTTAACAGCCACATCGCCTGATATGTTAAATGCAAAATTCTGCAAAAATAGGTCATATTTATAATCGTACTACCCAGCATTTTTATACAGATATATAGGATTATAAAGAAAAAAAATGTAAGAAAATGTTTTTTTTTTAATTATTAATAAGCCCATACATAATAAACTTTCTTAGCATCTTAGCAAGTCCTCAGTTTCATCTTATAGTTGTGTACTTAAAACTTTTGTACGCATGTATCAATTTAAGGTATTTTAAAAAATTTATATTAATCATGCATAATTAAAGTTGTTTTCTCAATTTCAGCATTAACAGGAATCGAATTCTTACACAATAAAGGAAAATATCATTCTATACAAACAGAAACAAGACTTCTTGCTCTTCAATGTTATCTCGTTGTTACTTAGTTTTAAACTCAAATCTACTTTTAATTACCTTGCAGAATTTTAAGCATCGAATTTATCATTTACAAACCACAATAAGATTTCATGTAAAGAAAAGCTGTTATTTGTTTAGGACAAACCTTTAATCTGTTGCGCTATCCGTTGAAGTTTCAATTCATGCTGAAGAAAGAAAAAAACAACATAAAGTGTTGCATTATATATTCTAAACATGAGCTTATCGTGCTTATATATGATGGAAAAGGATAGTTAATTTTTTATACTATTCGACTCACTAGCTGCTGTGTTTGTTAAGGAACTAACTCTTGAATATTTCGGATATCAAAATGCTAACAATGATTATTTAAGACAGAACTTATAAAGTTAAAATATTTTATGACCACAAATGTATAAAAGTACTTAAATATTGTATCATTTTTTCCATAACTAACGAATGCTTTGTTATCCATTGTTTATTGTTAAATGTCACAAAGAGGCTATATGTATAAAGTATCCTTTCCGATTCTGCGTGGTGGTTTACAGAGACACGTTAAGATGATAAGAAAAAAAGAAATGTGTCCATAGGACACGGGTGCCCCCACACTCCACTGTTTTGTCAATCTTATGATTTTAGGTCAAATATGTTTTGGGCTACATGTGCCAAAAGTTGAAAACTAAACATTTTTTACTAAGTAAAGGGCAAGAACTTAACAAATACTAAATACATCCACAAGCGAACTTAAGGTGCAGGTTCACATGCTGACCAACATTCTTGTCAACTTCCAGGCCTACAGGTCAAATAATGTTTTCGCAATGCATATACAAGTTGAAAATTGCACATTTAAACTTAGTCAAGGGCAATAAAAAAACTGAAAAAGATCCACATGCAAAATCCCAGGTGCATAGCTTTAGAATGATGTTGATCATAATTCCTGTAAAGTTGGTTCTGTTCCTTGAGTGCTTGACTTAGTAGAACATCAATGGCAATAACTAAATACTAGATAAATCAAAGGTGCAAAACTACACATGCTACACAAGTTTCATGACTCTAGGTTAAATACATTTTGAGCTATGCACGACACAAATCGAGTCAAGGGCAATAACATATAAATTTACAAGCAAAACCCCAGGTGCACAACTTCACATGCTGATCAACATTTTATGACCCTACGTCAAATACGTTTTGAGTTACATGCGACATAATATAAAATTGAAAATTTTTACTAAGTCCAAGACATTAACTCTACAAATTCTATATACATCCACAAGAGAATACCAGGTGCACAACTACACATACTGATTAATATTCCTCAAAAGTTTAATGACCCTAGGTCATATACTTTTTGAGCTACGTGCGATACAATCTGAAAATTGCAAATTTTTATTAAGTCAAGGGCAATAACTCTGAAAAAACAGAATAAGCCCACAAGCAATACCCAAGGTGCACATCTTCACATGCTGATTAACACTCCTGTAAAGTTTCATAAATCTAAGTCAAATACGTTTTGAGTTACATGTGACAGAATTTGAAAATTGTAAATTTTTACTAAATCAAGGGCAATAACTTTAAAAATATTAAATATATTCACACACAAATACACAGGTGCACAACTTATATTCTGATTAACATTCCTGTAAAGTTTCAAATACTTTTGAGTTAGTGCTACACAAAATGAAAAGTGTAAAAATGTTTCCTAAGTCAAGGGCAACTTCTTTGACAAAAGAGAATAAATCCATAAGCGAAACCCCAGGGGCACAACTTCACACGATGATTAACATTTCTGTGAAGTTTAATGACTCTAGGTCAAATACTTTTTGAGTTACGTGTGATGCAAAATGAGAACGAACGGACGGACGGACGAATGGACGGACGTACCAACTTTTGATGTTTATGAGGCAAATCATCTCATAAAAACCACCTGGACCAACGTCCATAAGCAAAATTAGCTCATAAAAACAAAAAAATAGCTCTTAATTTGAATTTTATGAGTTTTTGCTCTTTATTTAACTACGGAATGAAGCTCATAAATATCAAATGTTTGCTCGGACGGACGAACAAGGGTGAATCTAAATGCCCCCCTACAGTAGGGACACAAAAATGACAAGTTTATCATATCGTTATCAATAATGGTACGTATAGGTAAATAGACAGGTTAGCACCTTTAGAATCGTAATATATTTTCCAACATCTTTTGACTTTATTATCCAGTTTTCAAACACTGTCTTAAGTATTATATCACTGTCGTAAAAGTTTGATATTATAATACTAAAATGCATTATCTATACAACTTGCCTGTTCTTTTGCTGTTTTGTATTTCTCATCTAATGTAAGCATACCATGTTCTCTCAGTTGCTTTATTTCATGTTCAAGGTTTATCTCAATCTGGTTTTGCTGCAACTGTTACAGATTTACAGTATTACAGTCCGTAAAACACATTTAATGTATTTCGTCCTTTTCATGTCAATATAAAACTGACAGAATGTATATTTGACCAAATTGTTTTAAAAACCATGGAAGGACCTTTAGTATATTTTGAAAGTTTAGGAAGAAATGCAGGGGAATTCCTTGATAAACTTAAGATTTACAAGGTCAAAAATGTACAATAATCTGCCGAATGTATTTACTGTTCTGATGTTTTTTTATATCTTGTAATGTTGCAATTTCGTTGTTGATGTATTTTGGTGTTATGCTATAATTTCATGTCAATTATAATTGTTGTATCTTGAGAAACTGACGCTCATCTGATTATAATCAGGTAGAATAATACTGAACAAACTCATTTGTGTAAATAGCCAAGCAGTCATGTGATCACGTTTGCGCTTAATAAAATGTAAGAACGGAAAAAGGGACTCAACTAAGTTTTTTTGCACATGATGGAACAGGAAATGTGTTTTCGAGATTAATAAATCTTTTAGTTTAGATCTTAGGTAATTACTTGTATTTTCATAGTTATTAATTTTAGTTGTTAACAATGATCTACAAATAAAAATCGTTTAAACGGGCTAACAACAGTAGACAAATACCTTTTTTGAATTAAATAATTAGTATATTTTTTCTGTATATTTAATTGCATAGTTTCTATTTAAAGTGTCCAAGTTGTCATTTTACATTTTATAAATTAAGGCTTTGTGATCTCTCTGGAGTTCATTAAAAGTCAAAATAAACAATTCAATGAACTTACTATTATAGACAAACAAATGTGCAGTAACAATATATCAACAAATAATCTGTTACAAAACCGTAAGTATAAGAAAACTGCCAAAGGATATGGTGTAACAAATATTATAAATACATCTGCATTCAATGTTTACTTAATTGATACGTCTAGAAGAAAACACAACCATTTATAGCATATTCAAATTATGATAAAGTTTAAGGTAAGATACCTGTAATGAGTATATATATACGAGGGATGTCCGGAAAGTTCATATACTCCTTCATTTTTTATTGTATACCAATACATATGTTGTACAAATTTTGTCAGCAAAAATATACATATCTAGCGAACACATTTATCAAAAATTACTGAACTGTGACTTACATTTTTATTTTAACAGTAATTACATACAACATATATACCTCATCATGGAGCACTTTGACAACGTCAACGGCGTCAAATTAACTTCATGTTTACCCGCTATTCAGTTTCTTCCGATTTCAACAGCCATTGTACCTGTCTGGCGTATACTTAATACATGTTATGTTGCTTTTACTTTATGAATTCCATATTTAAAATTATTATTTAAAAACAAAAATGTCACTGGTTCTCATACAGTGTGTGACATGTCAATCTTTTTCAAAGGTTGTTGTAACGCAATATACGATATTTTGCACATGCTTCCTTTGGTTGTCTGTAGCGTTTCTTATACGATATACTGTCATCGCCGCTTCTTAATCTTGTTTGACATTTTAACACAAGTTGCCTTAAACATTTTATGGTTGATTTTGTTTTTACAGTAAAGATTAAAATCTCAGTTCGTGTCATATAAGCGTTGCTATGAAGTTAAATATCTTTACGTTGCTCCGTCCGTGAATTTGACGTCATTTTTGCAACACAAAATTTATGCACCTTCATTGCCTATAACAGTCGTTAACAAGCTATTTATTTGCGTATGACATCATAATTTTCACTAAATAACATATAATAGTATCTCATGATGTCACAAAATTAAAACGAGAGTTGGCGTTAAAATTACAACTTTCAGCAACATATTATTCGAGTAGCTATCGTCATGAAATCAAAGTGCTCCGTGATTCGTTGATCATGTTGCCATGGTGATCGGCGCTTTACGAATATTTCTTTTATCATGTTTTTTAATTTAGAAATATGTAGCAGATAAATACTTTAGCAATATATTCAATCATCATATTGATATGACTGTTAATAATAATTTTATAGCCTTGTCTACGAACTTTCCGGACAGCCCTCGTATAGGAAAATGATCAAGCTTAATATTTAATCAAAGTACTATATTTAAAGTATTCAATTGCAACATTTCAAAGATATTAAAATCACTTACTGAAAAGAAGTAATCAACAAAAATGTGCCCCAATTCGGCTTATACTGTCCTTAGATATACTTCATTAATTGTATAACCTAATTACCTTATCCAGTAAATATAATGCATTTTCAACGCTTGGCTCCCCTTTCAGAGGTGTATTGCCATGTTTGTCCTTGATTTCTAATACTTCTTTGAACCCTTTGATAAATATGTTTAGTTCGTTTTCAGATAATTCATAGTTTGGATTGTGAAGGATATCATTCCGTGATTTCCGTGCCTTCAAAAGTAACACATTATTTAAAGACATATTTTAACTTGTCTCTACAGTACTTTTCCTGAATTTTTTATAAAGCAAATTTGAAAAGGCTATGAAAGTTAGATATCATATAAGTACAATTTGTTCTAATTATTGAAATGTACATATTAATAGGTGATTACGCATACTGTGGAGAAGATATTTACCTTTGTAAAAGCATCCTTTTCTCCATCGATTATATCTTTTCCAAGCATATTTTCTATATAAATGTTGTTTATGCACATACTCAGTAAACCCGAGCAGTCGACGTCTTTAGCTGATTGTTTGCCTTTGTAGCCAGTAGTATTTATAAAGCATGTAGCAACACTCCAAGGATCACTGCTCCAATTTTGGACATCCGTGTTCATGAATAATGGATTTTGAAATCGATGTTTACATACTATTTCATCATAAAAGTTGCCACAAAATCCCCCATTTGGACACATTTGTCTTGATTTGTTGTGATTCTTGGTACATAAACATTGATATTTTCTTTGGCGTGGGCATAGATTTTTTTTATGTGGGAAAAGACTTTCCATTGTACAAGTGTTGCAGGTGTTTCCAAATGTTTTCATAAGATCCCTATGCTGTTCGATAACAGCCTTGTCAGAAAATCCCTCTAAGCCTATTTTCAAATATTTTAACGCCAGAGCTCCTCTCACCCAATTTCTGTACAATTTTTCTTGTATTTGTTTTCTGTGAATAAGATCAGTTTCCCCTAAAATAAATTAAAGAAAATTACACAGACGATGCTCTGGTATTTGACAATTTGGTATGAAATGAATTACATTGTTTTGCTTCTTTTAATTCACTACCTTGACCTAAACCAAATGAATAAAATTTACGACTTACATAAACAAGCTAATTAAAGTGTCAGTATAACTAAAACAAAGATCACTTCAAAAATATTAACCTTGTACTTGAACTGTTGTTTTAGATGATACATTCTCAAAGTTAACTGTATATTCACCCTCGTCGTGTAATGATACATTTGTGATCATCAATTCGTGTGTAGTACCCTTGGATAGTATAACCTTTCTACCAGATGATTGTAGAAGTTCCCCTTTGTGACGCCAATCTGGTTTTCTCGTTAGCCGGTTCACCTTCCACGTAATATTAATGTTTCCATTCTCAATAGCCTCAATTTTGACAGGCAAATCAATGACCACACCCAATGCTTCATCTGTTACAATTTAATAAAATTTTGATACTTGAACGAATCATACTTAATTTATTATTGCTTTGATCATTTGATATAAAATCTTAAGAAGCACATATATGAAAAATACACGGGCATTTATATTGTAAAAGGCAAAAGCTTTTCCTTTCGCAATGATTTACTCATAGACACCCAAAACAAATGTTTAAATAACAAAGTTTAACTAGCACAAACGTTTTCGTTATTGCGCGGATATCTACGATTTATAATCCTTGTTACCAAAGTAACAACTATTATTTGATTATGGCTTAGACTGTTTCAAATAATCGCCCCTGTGAATTTCATACATTTACATGTCACTTAATCAATTGTCATTTTGATTATACCTGTTCCGAATGTTACTGTCTTAGTTCAAACTATAAAATGGTTAGATTGTCAATGAAAATAAAATTAAAGTGTTATCCAATATCTTTGCGTGATGATTATAATTTTCATATACTTGTTTTACTAATTGTATAGAAAGTTTTGATATTTATATACATAAATTATAAATGCCATTGAATTTGCCAAGGTAGGATTGTATCTTTTTATGTTTCTTTGCATTGGACAAGAACAAATGTTTTGTTGTTATAATTCGATTAAGCATACCTACAACAATAAGATCAGCTGATGTTGAAATATTGCCGCATACACAAGTATATTGACCCGTATCTTCCAATGATGCACGAAAAATCGCTAACCAGTGATTTTCGTTGTTGCTCACGACCACTAAATTGTTTGAAACTTTTACCGGCTTGCTATTTTTCCTCCACTCAACATTTTCATCTGTTGGAATGCTGAGTTTACATGCCAAAATAGCTGAATCATTGATGTACACATTTGTGTTCTGAAGTTCTTCAGTGAACATTTGTCCTGAAGTTTCTTGTATTTTGTTAATAAGATTATAATTCAGCTATATCAAGTTATTTTATACGATATCTATCTATCTATCTATCTATCTATCTATCTATCTATCTATCTATCTATCTATCTATCTATCTATCTATCTATCTATCTATCTATCTATCTATCTATCTATCTATCTATCTATCTATCTATCTATCTATCTATCTATCTATCTATCTATCTATCTATCTATCTATCTATCTATCTATCTATCTATCTATCTATCTATCTATCTATCTATCTATCTATCTATCTATCTATCTATCTATCTATCTATCTATCTATCTATCTATCTATCTATCTATCTATCTATCTATCTATCTATCTATCTATCTATCTATCTATCTATCTATCTATCTATCTATCTATCTATCTATCTATCTATCTATCTATCTATCTATCTATCTATCTATCTATCTATCTATCTATCTATCTATCTATCTATCTATCTATCTATCTATCTATCTATCTATCTATCTATCTATCTATCTATCTATCTATCTATCTCATCTATCTATCTATCTATCTATCTATCTATCTATCTATCTATCTATCTATCTATCTATCTATCTATCTATCTATCTATCTATCTATCTATCTATCTATATATCTATCTATCTATCTATCTATCTATCTATCTATCTATCTATCTATCTATCACTGGTTTTAGTTCAGACAGGCAAACATTAGTGTTCACTTGCACTGAATTTATTAACATCAGAGAACTGTTAAATTTCTTCAAAGATAAATTTTATCATTTTATTGTTCATGTATTATCTCAGTTTGACTCATGCCGAATATAAATCTAGACTATAAAAGCAAGCATGGTCACATTACTTGATATTCAATCTTGGCGTATCTCAAACAATTATATTGATATAGCCTAACATAAACACTTATTAAAAACTCTGGCAGACAAATTTTTGCATAACGTGATGTATGTGGATATAAAACAACCATATGAATAAAATTAAATTCATACTAATATAACACAAATACATACCAGTTGTCTGAAGATCTAGATCGTTCTCTTCGCCAGTAATATCATTCTCTGTTACTACAACTACATCGATTGCAATTTTAAGATGAGTTTTAATATCATTTGTCCGTGTAAGTTTGTCTATTTGTGGTTCGCTAAATTGCATTGATTTTGATTCAAATGAAAACACCATACGTTTACAATCAAGATTAGCTTGGTCGTCTATGAGCGTTATCAACTCGAGTAATTGTTCGTGCAATAAATGTTGTTTCTCCTTGTAGGTATTGTATGTTAGGGAGGCACGTTCTACGTAATGTTCAATATCTTTTCTGTGATCATATATACATTGAATGGCTTTAACTTCTGGTTCAGTTAGATCAGATTTAAACAAAGCTAATGTTACAGCACACAATTGAAGAGTGTCCCACGTATCAATGTCGTCATTGACAACATCTCCTTGAAATAATTGAAGAAACTCTGTTTCGTACTGGGTTTTAAACGTATCTCTATTCTCATTTAGCAAAATACCAATATCTTTTCCACATTTGTTTTCTTCTCTTTTTATAATGGCCTTCAATGCGATGGGCGAAGCTTGTTCCAATAACAATATATGACTGAGGTAGTGTTCATGCCCTCTTGTCACATCACAGCTCTTCTGTAACATTAATAAGAATAATGTTAAAGGTTTCATTTCTTATAAATAAATTTCAAAATTCTGTTTGATATTTCATTTGATGCTATTTTGTCCACTTTATGACATAAAAATTCCAAGACAATTTTAAATAAGCAAAACAAGCATAACAATAAGGTATAGATACGTAAGTAATAACAATTATCTTTGCGACAATATATAATGCGTAATTTAGAAAGGAATATGATAAATAAGATATATGAATTCGATAAATATTACCGCTGGTTTCATCTCATTTGTTTTAATTTCCATTTTTCTGATCAGGATGATATGTGATTGTCAAATATAGAGCTACACCCTGAAGATAGAAACAATCATAAATATTTTAAGATAACAGTAACCGCAACAAAAAAATTTAAAACATTTTAATATACTTTTCTACACGTAATGCATGTATCACATGCAACAATGCAGCCCAACAAATCTTGATAACATCCGATCTTTTTTTGCGAAATGACGTTCCTGGCATTATACCATGTACTTTATAATTGAATATGTAGAAACATTGTGCAAGCTTTATAATAAAAGTGAAAGTGATTTCAGCACATGTCGAAGTTTGAAAACAAAAGTTTTTCTCGCTACTTTTACCCTTCACAAAGAAGGTGTTGAGTACCACAAAATGGCTGTGTTCGACATTTCAGAGTTAATATTTGCCTTGTCCTACGCGATAATTGAGTCATTTAATGAAAAATTTTGAGTGCCGCTTGATAAAAGTATCACTCATATTTATTATTTCATGAATTTCATCAAAATGCATGTCGACAAAAAATGTATACTATCAGACATTTTTGTGTTGTCAAAATCTGCGTAATGAGTTAACATATTGACAGAGTATAAAATAACGTGTTTAAAACCAATGTTGGAAGTTGCAGAGAAGGTACCCTACAATAAAGATCCTAGATGTATGAACATGGTTATACTGTATAAACTGTTCTCGCAAATAACAAGGAAAATAAGATGAAATATCTTCTAAATTACATTTCTGGCTCTAAGTGGTGACTACTGTTAAATGAATGTGTGTTTGAATTACAAGCCGAAGGACAATCCAATTACTTTAAAATTCTTAATAAAAGCTAAAAATTATTGTAAATATCGTTTAAGAAAATACTTCACTATACTATAACATACGAATGTGAAATTCATCTTTCAAATAAAGCCCATCCAGGGGATGTTGATAAATCTTTTAATACAAACTGGCTTTCTTGACACATTATCTTAATTAATAAATACTATTATGATTGGCTATAAGCTTGTTATGAATATAGACATTATATTCATGCTAGGACACAACAACCCTTTAAACAATCCCTTTAAGTAGGTCAAGCTGAACTTAACCTTGACCTTACAGTTCAAGTAATACAATTTTGCCAAAATATTTGGCATAAGTGAGTGTTTCTTAGATTGATTTTAATTCATCCTTAAACAAATCAACACTATGCATTACAAGAGTCATATTGTACAACAAAAGTTTAACCTTGATCTTTTAATTACCTTCTTCTTTAAGGTCGAATTGTTAATGATATACTATGCTCAAATTTGATATAAAAAATATTGATAATTGCTACACAGTCTCTTTGTAAATATAAAATAAACATGTTTAGACTTCACACAAAGTAGATATGATATGTTTTAAATCCAACACACTATCGGCGGTCACAATATGAATATATAGTTTTCAAGAAAAGACCAAGTTTAAATGACCTGTAATTGGGTAATTGGGAACGCAGCTTCTCATACATATTTTATTCATTCTTTAATTCAAATTAGATATATTCAATACGAATGTCATATATTTCAATAAATTTCTGTGATTAAAATATTGTTCTCAAGGATGAGCATAGTAGATCTTTATTTTTTATAAAAGTTAGCCATACTTTTGGAATCAATGGATGAATTTGATTGATACGTAAAAAGAACAACCCTTAGTATAAGACTGTCATGTTGAACAACCCAAGTTTGGCCGTGTCCTTGACATGATCTCGTCAAGTAATGTCAATTTATTGTATATTTTATAAATGGCCATAAGTATGTTACATCTAGCTTTTCTGTATACATTTGTGCGCAACAATACATTTTGGAGAGCACTTTTAAGTAGGTCAAACTAAACTTAAGATCGACCTTTACATGCTTTTTTCACTTTAAATGTATTTTGTGTTCCATATAGTAGCCATACTTTTTTTTAATTTACGGAAGGAATTGATTGATGCTTGATCAATTTAAAACACACACACACACTTATCATGGTGAGCAATTCAGTGACTCCATTGACTTTAAATTGACCTTAAAAGTATAGGTCAAATGATTGAATCTGGCTGAATTTGGTGGAATTTGCTATAATTTTGTTAATAATAGTCTGATTTTATTCAAATTGAGAATAACTACTTCTTAAGATAAAACCATCAAGTGAACTCAAGAATTATCTTGACTTATATTGACCTTTGAGATTGGAAGTCAATGCAAGTTTATTGAATTTTCATATCATTGTTGGTTAAATTACTGAAGTATTACTTTGCCCTATAAATGTCCTTGGCCTTCAAGAACATCGTCTTGGGTATCAAGACTGTAAAATGTTTACACATATATTGTAAAGTTTGTCATATTAAGGGTAGGTAATGTTAATCTGTCATATCTGCATGCATAACAATTTCAGAAAGACTGAATCGTCAGACTCTGTAAAATTAAAGTCAAGTTAAATCACATATCAAGTAATATTCAACAACAATCAGTTATGAACACATTCTATGGGAAAATATAGTGTAAATAAAATGAAATATCTTTCTTTACCTTATCTAAAGTTCTACCAAATTTTCATGTTATACTTGCTTTTTTTACAATTCCTTCAGAGATTTTTTTATAAGTCAGAAGGCCTTATCCGTACCATAAATACATGTTTATCAATAAAAAAATATTCAAATACAATTTCACTTAGTGCACGACTGTACGGTATTCCTTACAAATAAATGGATAAAGATTCGTATTTCATATACATATGAATCAACCTAAGTACTAATTAATTTAATCACAATGTTTTAAAGTGCAATGAGGAACGTGAAGCAGGCACAAGATCTCGTTATCTATAGCATTCACTCCTTCTGTACCAAGCTAAGTAGGTGAGTTTTCTTTTTTTGTTTTTGTATACTTTTAGCCGTTGAAAATTAGGTGATGTGTAGTAAATTTTCCCAACAAAATAATTATTCATGATTTTATCATATCCATTGCCTGATTTCCAGAATATTTATGATTTTACTTTTTTATTTCGGAAAATTGAAAACGGATCTTTTCTCATATTTATTTTTTTATAAAAACATGAAATACCATCTTTTATTTCAATTTTAATTTTTTAGCAATTAAAACTGCCACATTTGTTCTTTTTTCAGTATTTATATGTTTTCCATAATGTTAAAATACTAAGTGACAAAAACCGAAAATTTTGACGAAAAAGTGTACAAATGCTTTTTGCAGATTCAATTGTCATGTACATTTTGTTTCTTATTACTTTTGTTGAAAAAATTTCTTTCCTATCACTTACCTTATAGAAATGAAAAAATAACATAATAAATGTGCCATTGAAAAGTGTTTATTTTGTAACAAATGTTCAGATGTATATTTCTATTGTTTTCTTTTCTCTTCTTTTGTACATACACAAATACACGTGTTTATTTTTATATGAACAGGAAACAAACATGGTAGACTAACAACTTATTCTACAAAACATTTTGTTGAGTGTCATTTGTAAGAATAACACATGTCTAAGTGGATGGGGTAAAACATTTCAAATCTTTAAATAACCTGTAACTGATTGACTTTGTACAGTTAACTTTTAAAAGATCCTAATCATAAAATGATTAACACTATTTTTGTGAAAAATGTATCCACTTGTTTGTAAATGAAAAACAATGTACTCAATTCAAATGTTTTCTTTTATTTTTGATTATGGTTTTAATGCATGTTCATGCACAATGAAGACCCAATGTAAATAGTAGTGTCTGACAACAATTTATTATGGAAGACAAAGTAGCGAGAAACAAGCCAAATGAACAGACTCAATCAAGTAGAAATAATAGGATCACGTTAAGAATGGCCTAAACAACACAATTTAAAATGTTGCAGGCTCACGTTCTATAGGCTTTCCATTTTCAGCTCCACATTTCGAAAAAGAAAGTGAATCAATTGTCATGACCTTCTTGTCAGCGTTGGTTAACCCTTTTGTAAAGGTCTTTTCTCGGTTACTGAGAAAACTCCAAACTTGATATGCATTCCAATTATCATAAAACAATGACATTTCAAAAGGGCTGATAGTCTGCATATTAATTTTCTTTCGCTTATCACATATTTCCATTTTTGTTAACAGTGATATGATTCACTTTTTCAAAAATTAAATTACTGAAATACTTAGTTTGAAAAAGCGTTGTTATTCCAACAGAAAATAAAAGCTTAAGAGTGCTTTAAAAACGGGAATATGTGATCAACCCAGAAAGGTTTGAATTTATTTAATTTGACAGTCTCGTAAAATTGACTTTAGCGAAAGAAAATTAATGTTTCGTTTCTATTGACATATTGTATTGTAAAAAGGTCTATATACACTCAAAAGAGATTTTAGAGACTTTTAGGGTAACCATTGACAAATGTATCAAGTTGTGTCTCATAGTTTCATAATTCCTAGGATTATCTTGAAGTGAAGAATAGTGAAGAATATTAATAAAAATCACATCAGATAAAGTTTTGTAGTTTGTAGAGTTTATTTTTGTGATCAAAATTATTAGCCACAAACAGAGCTACATTATTTCTGCCCAGTTATCTTAAAAACATTGCAGCGGTTAAAACGTTATGGAGCGAACATAAAATGTAGACTTTTCAATACTTGACCTTTAAGTGTGACCTTGACATTAGGGTTAGCAGCCCACTTATTGTGCTCTGCACATCGTCTCATCATGGTGATCACATGTGCCAAGTAATTTAAAAAAAAGTTATAATATCTTTGTAATTCGGGAGCCTGTAACATGATCGTTTGAAATAATAAATAAACTGAAATTTCATTTGTATCTTTTAATTTACAACCCATTTTATCAATTACAATCAATATTACTAGAACTTCATAATCTTATTTTCTGTTATCAACTTTACTATCACCCGTCATTGAACCACCGATGACACGTGTATCTATTGATGCAGTCGCTACGTGATCATTGATGTGTTAAGTTGCACATATTTATAAAGCTTGATATATCTTGTATTTGATAAGTGGGAATATCATTCTTTATTATTTTGTATGTAATTTATACGACGGGTTACCCAAAAAAATGCGTTGGGTTTTCGATCCAGGTTGAAAATCAGAATATTTCAGTCTTTTTTAACTAATGTAGCCCATTGAAAACACCGTGCAATTTCTTATCGTTGCCTTTATTCGAATATTCAATAAACCTGAGCTTATATCCTTGTCGTAAATGTCACCGAGTCATTTTGGAAATAAGGACACAATTAGGCGAAATGGATTTGAACTTTGATCTCCTTCAACGACCTTCACATTAAAGATGCGGACACTGTTCTTGCATGCAGCACATAGCCTGACAGGAGTGAAGACATATTCAAAAGTTCAACAATCCATCTGTTATAAGCCCGACAGGGTTTTACATTTGACCTCCAAGTAAGTACAAATTTGACTCTAAAGGTCCGGATATGCAACTTATACACAATACATTGCCTTCATATGCTTATCATTTGGTCAGTCGAAATCCCGTCATGCATGTTGAAGTAATACATGGGACACAAATACTAGCTGCACATAAACTAAATGACAAAACACTAAAAACAATCCTTGAATTTTCAAATAAACACACGAGCGTACCGTCACACACACGCACACACGCATGAACACACACACACACACACACACACAGGTGAATCGCTTTATGCAACCGATTGACATAAAATAATGGTATTAAATTGTCGACCTTATCCCGACTCGGCCACTGTGGTGTAGCTTTTTGGAAAAAATATTGGAATTGTCAGATTTAATTTATACTTGAAAAAAAAAACTCCGATATAGGATGTCTAAAATAGAATAAAATGAAGTTTGATTTTATAAAGACATACATGATTTTCCTTTAACAAATAAGAATCCTAAATGACGCAATCGTTTGAAGAAAATAAGTGACGGAATTCTTTACAATGCTACATAGCGAATGCATTTTGTTTCGGTAGAACAGATTCTCAAATATTGCCATTTTAAAATCTCTTTTTGTTTGGTTTTTGTATCTAAGATTGCAGTGGACCACAACCATTTGAACTGGTAGACATTCATTCAGATTTCATCAAATTTTGTCAAGTACTAGTAGTTGCTGAGCATATGTCACAAGTTGAGTTGAGATTTTAGATTAAGATTAGAAGATCTATGTTTCATTCATACATTTTACCTAGCATCTACAGAAGCAACGGTTTTGTAAATATAGAGGTCTAAAGTGTGACCGGTTCCGGGTATAAACTGTAACATAATCGGCAGAAATCCGCGTGGTCTATACTGTAACTCTGCGAAATTCACATCGCTCTATACTGTAACAATGTTTTTGTTTTAAAACGCGTTTGACGGATAGGAAAACGAGTTCAACTGGTCATTTATATTTATTAACGATTCTGAACACAAAAGACTAAAATTTTGGAGGTTTAATTTTTTAAGGGTCAGAATGGGACACAAAATGTGTTGGTCTCTCGATTCGAATTTTCGAACTGTCAAATCTGCACATTTATGAGCCAATACAAAGATGATTCTGCGGTGCAGTGTCTGATGAAATATATGACAAGATGCCAGATCCAATTCTTAAAAATATTTAAGAAACTAAACACCTTGTAGTATAAACCGAGAAACATCACCTACCTGTCTTTCCGAAAATAATTCTCAATCTTGAAAATTATATATTGTTTCCGGAAAGCGCGATACTGTTACACATTCCCTGTAGTGAGTATTTGATCCCGGGCTAAATTCTATAGCAAAACTGTATTTTGTAATGTACTGAATCTCTTTAAAGGAAATTGGACCATTTTTTCATCTAATCGATCAACTACAGGAAACTGCAACATAAGTTGTTAATTATCTATACGGAGTCTGATCAGGATCCATGCTGTTCGCTATCAGTTTCTCTACCTGTAATAGGGTTGGTAAACGAACAGCATGGATCCTGATCAGACTGTGCGGATGCGCAGGCTGTTCTGGATCCATGCCGGTCG
Source organism: Ruditapes philippinarum (assembly GCF_026571515.1). NCBI lineage: Eukaryota > Metazoa > Mollusca > Bivalvia > Venerida > Veneridae > Ruditapes > Ruditapes philippinarum. The sequence continues at coordinate 24,853 of NW_026857401.1, forward strand.
CAAACCCATTATGTTGGTTTTGTCGTGACATGGCATATGCTTTATCATCACAAAACGTGCAAACAAAATAGTATTGACTGCCGATAAAAATCCGTGGTTTTGTCATTATATCAATACAAAAGAATATGTTTTATGTAAATACATATCAGTAAAAGTCCACGGGCAAACCCGAATGGGCACAATTTGCAAGGACGATGAAAAGCTATTAAGGATGAATGCATAAATTCTAATAAGCACGTGAAGTTTTTAATGTTTTCATATGTGCTTAAAGTTGTAGCAAGACAAAAACTTCAATACATGAACATCTCTCAAGTACTATATGTGAAACAAATTGTAGCCCTTCAAGGACGGATTTAATTTTTTTTGTTTACCTTATCTTCAAAAGAATAGGGGCGTCCGTGGCCGAATGGTTAAGGTCGTTGATTTCAAACCTCCTGCCCCTCACCGCTGTTGGTTCGAATTCCGACAGGGACTCTTTCATGTGATGAAGCCATCCAGCTAGCGTACGGAACGTCGGTGCTTCTACTCAGATGCCCGTTCGTGCCTGAAATAATGAACAAAGGGCACCTGAGGTATTCCTCAACCAGTAAAGCTGGAACGTCGCCAAATGATTTATATTGTGTCGATGTGACGTAAAACCCAATCAAACAAGCAAACAAATCTACCAAAGAAAACCAACTTGACTGAGGCCAAGTGTTGTCGACACCAAATGTTGATGACCCTCGATTGAAATGCAAGGACCCATCAGTCTTTAAAGGAATGATCTTAAAAACCTGTAACTATCTTGATCATGCCGACCATGAACTAATCTTGATAATCCACAATTTCAGACATAGAGAAAAGTTTTCTTGCTTATTATACAAAACTTAACTCTTAACATTTCTTTACACTAACTTTGATATGAAATGTTGGTCAAGATATACAAAATATTCTACAAAAAGACATTTAAGAAACATTAACGTTTTCGTACCTCTTTGTTCAGTATTATAAGTTTAGTAACAACGGTAAATAAGAAATTTCTTTTACAGTTCGGAATGATAGATCTTTAAAATAAAATTTATAGAATACAATGTTGAGGACGATTTAACATATCTATAAAATATATCACGTGCCCGCTTCTTTCGATATAAAAAATCAAGTCTTTCATCATTGTTAATTGAACTTAAATATGATACAGGTTATGTTTAAAATATGTTTGAAATACATGTAGTCTAAAATGAAGTCACAGTCAAGTATATTATCCTTCCTCTTTTGAATGCTACGGAAATTAAACCACTTAAAACCAATTATAAGAATATACATTTTAAGAATTCAATGGCCTATACTTTCCTTAAATTGGTTTTATGAATACGGATTTCCGTGTGTGACATTAGATATCAAGCATATATTTTTCAATTTAATTCAATTTGATATTTTAGCTCCAAACTGCATACAGTATATTACAAAAAAGTAATAAAATGTTTTTCTAATGCTCCGCGAATGGTGAGTATATAGTTACTGCTTTGTCCGTCCGTCTGCCCGTCCCCTTTTTCTTGTCCTGGACATAACTCTTAAACAACAGGAGGTATCAACATGAATATTTGAATGTAGAGAGATCTCATTGAGGAAAAGTGCAGTGTAAAGAACAGTTGCTCTTTATTACCCAATTTTGGAATTATTGCACTTTGAATTGTGTCCGGAGCATAACTCTGAAACTACAAGAATTATACATTTCTGTGTCCAAAACCTTTGTAAGGAGCGTCACCTGATTTTAATTTGTGTGTGTGTGTGTGTCTGTGTGTGTGTGTGTGGGTGTGTGCGCGCGCGCGTGTGTGTGTGTTTCTGCGTGTGCGCGCGCGCGCGCGCATGTTTGTGTGTTTTAATACCTATTTTGAAAACATATAGTTAAAAAGTATTAAGCAAAACCAATATATTTGATTGTATTACAAATTTTCATAATCAGAAACTCTAGAAATTTTGAGAAAAAGATAAACATTTTGTTCCCCTTTTACAATTAAAGCAGTGTGCCTTCAGATCAAACAAACAAAACATCTTGAAAAAGAAGAAAATAACTAACAATAAAATTATTATATTCCTCTTTTGTAATTGTGTTTGCTTTAAATTTATTGATGTTAAGAATAAAAGCCTACGGGTAAATATAAGGAAAACACTTTCACTTTTAAGATCGGCATAAAAATGGTATTATCCTTTTGAATAAAAAACGTTTTTTTGGAAGAAAATAATATAACTTTTCAAATATTTACTGGTATGACAAGAACGAGAAATCAATTCACGTAAATCATGTCAGTTACACTTATTTTATTCCTATATTGTCTTACATTGGCCTGTTAAGGTAGAGTGATAGAATATGTGTCACTAGTTGATTGTCAAACACACAGAAATTTGTATATTAATTGCAATTTAAAGTTACGTAAATTTTTCCTAATATTTTCTAGCTTTTTCTTGGAAGGAAATCATTACAGAAGTACAAACAAAGTTTACAGCATTTTGTTTATGCATATTATTAACGAAAAATCAACCAATGTATGTAAAGCTCAATATTACATTAATCATAAGATCCTAAACAAAAAGCAACACATTTTGAAACAGAATTACTTAATTTCCGCCAGACTTAGGTAAAGTTCATCAAAATAGTTCACGGTAAAGCAACGGTTAGTTGCCATTTATGGTTAGTTGTTTATTACAAACAAATTTTTCGCAAAACATTAAAATGATATAATAAAAGTCAAATGGCTGTACGTGTGCACGTATGACTGAAAGATATTTATTAATTAATTGACACTATCTAAAGAAAAAACATCCAATTGTTAATTAACATCATAAATTAAGTCTTAAGCGAACACAAAGCAAAACATTTACACGGTGGCGAATCGACTTGACAACGTGCATGGCTGAAACTTCTAAAAATAGCTTGGATTAATGTTATGATATTTTCCCGGCCTTCGAAGGCCGTCTAAAATCAATCTCACTTCCTGTAAAATTTACATATACGAATAATTTCCGTTTGACATTTTAAAGATACAAACTGAAATCATTGACCATTCTAAAATAAAATGTAAAGTATAGTTCTTGCCATTCTAAAATTAAATTATAAAGACAGTTAGATCACATCAAACTTTCCAATGAACTTATTTTACATAAGAATTTACTGAGTTTATTCTACAAAATAATGTACTGATTTATACATTTGGTCCAAAATAACGAGACTAACATTAACATTCATGATCCTTTAAGTTTACTCATGCAAGACACAAAAATATCCACACTTATCAGGCACCGTCACCTTGTGTCCAATATATTATATGATCATTGAGTGTTCTACTGATAAATTCTTTAGAATTTTTATATATTTAACATATTATTCAAGAGTCCATAAATGTAATTACCTACCGACTACGTAGTTCACATACCGAAACACGACCGGTTCATTTAGGAACACATACATCTTACAGATTTCCATTTTGCAAGATTATTTACTCAATTGATTATTTTGTCAATTGTAACAAAAATACTTTTACATAAAGAAAACTTACGTTTTTTCCCCGGGATTTTCAGTGTTTTTCAGTATTCCCCCTCTGTACGTGATGCATATTAGTGGATTTATTATAGCAACAAAATATTCTCATTTATGAACTATTTTTTATTTTTCGTTTTTATAAAACTTCAAGTTTTAGATAATTATTTTTATAATCTATTCAGTATAAAAACTTGAGCAATTAACGTTGATTATAAAAATGAAATGTAACAAATTCATGAGTACAAAATTAATTCTTATATTTGAAAATGGCGTTTAAATTTGGCTTCAGACCCCCAAACTTTTACATATTAATGTGATAGGCGGGATTATGAACCACTTTTAGGCCTATTTCTAGTTATCACAATTGTTTTTTATTGTGAAACCAAAGCCGGTTAACATTTTTCACAATGCTTCATATTTTCTTTTCATCATAGCTATTTGCATTAAATACAAGATAAAACGTGTGCTGATTTTATACTATATACTGTCCTTTTATTTCTATTGGCTTTATTTGATACGTGATTCTACAATAATACAGTCAATATTGCATATGATTGCAAAATTTATCAAGTCAGACGTAAAAACATAATTATGATATGGACATACTGTAAAATCGAAGTATCTTGAAGAGTCATCAATATTAATATGCTTATAATTTAATTTTTATCTTTACATTTTTATTACTATTATGTCATTTTTATGCAAGGATTGCTTATATTTCTATATGTATCGAAATATTAGAAATAACATTTGCAAGTTCACTCTTTTTACTCCGGCCAGATATTTTTGTTTGTTAGTATCTCGGTTGATACATTTCAAACAGATTATTTGAAATAAACGGTGTATGCTGGAGTAACATATAGACATATAACATAATGAAAACTGCATATAAGCATTCATTTAAAGTTTGTAAGGTCCTAAATAATGGTATTATAATCATTTTAGGTGAATACAAAATTGGTTATCACCATTCTCGTTTGCTAGCATGCGCCTATAAATAGAAAGAGCTTCAATGAATGTATTCGTTTTGTGTGAAATTGCTCTTGTCATTTTCATTATGTTTTCCTTACTGATTAGGTCGATTCATCCGTGAACGTTGCTGGAACCATTCCATCGACATAAATAGTTGGGAAGAGATTACACAAAATCGAAGGAGTTTCATATAAAGACGGTAACAACAGCTAAGGAAATGTTTTCACGGTATTTTATTTGAAGGACATCCATTATATATTAAAGAAGGTATTTAAAAAAAAACAGATCTGAAAAAGTCACGAACGTTCGCCACGTTTTTTTCTGAAATATTCTTTAACAAATGACTGATGTATATATTATATGTAGCAATATATATTTAGCAATATTATGATGTTAATAATTAAGTGTTTTCATACTGGCATTTTTATTGGTCTGAAGACTGTCATATTAGCCTTAGGCAAAAGGCTAGAAATTCGTAAGAACGTTAAGAGCGTGTTTGATCTACTATATATTATTATTAAAATAATTTACCATGTAAAAGTGGTTGTACATTTTTGTATAATAAGAACATGTTTTCTTAAGAAATCTTCCTTAAGTTTATGATTTCAATAATAAGGACACAAATTTAAAATGTGTTACTTGATACGGGTAATGTAGCACAATACGGTTGTTTGACATCATAAAGTGAATATATTTGTTGTGATATTAATGTATAATTATAGCACATGTAAAGGAGATAATTAAAAGATGATTTATTAGGTATCCTTTAAAAAAAATTATCGAATTTACAATTAACGCAATCCATTATAATTTGCTATAGAAGTAAGTACTGTTTAACTTGCCTTTGAACTAAATTTGACTGCACATCACATCACATTTTTTCTGATCACGCATTATCTTCACATTACAATTTTCCGTTATTATTTATTTAGTGTAAATTAATCTGCGTCCTGTTAACATATAAATTATTTTTTATTAAACACTATTCAATTTATATAGACAGCTTCTAAATATCACGGTGGTTGAAGCGGAACATAAGGAGAGACTTCCGTAATCGCCGGAACGTTCGGTACTTCATAAATTATAGCTATTTTACTTGTATTTGTTCTTATATTTCATTCAGGGTCAAATATAGACATCGTCATACAAAAATATAGCTTCGCCACACACAAAAATATACATTGTCATACAAAAATGAAAAGTCTGATTCTTGGACTTTTTAAGGATACCATTTTTGTTTCTTCCTCAATATATCTGTATGACATAGAATACTTTTCAAGCCAAGATTGTTTATATTATTCTACTATAAAAACAGTTTCAGGCCAATTCTTCTCTTTACATAAAAAATATAGTCTATAAGGCCGAAAAGGACATTGTTTTATTTAAAGTTTTTTTTTCACTTCTTTTGCACTTTCACAAGTACACGTGTTATTTTAATATATACAGGAAACAAACATGAGAGACTAACAGCTACAAAACATTTAGTTGAGTGTCATTTGTAAAAATTACAGATGTCTAAGTTGGTGGGGAAAGACATTTCAAATCTTTAGATTAGCTGTAACTTATTGACTTTGTGCAGTTTACTTTAAAAAAAATCCTTATCAGAAAATGATTTACAATATTTTTGTAAACGATGTAACCACGACTTTGCAAATGAAAAAAAATGTACTCTATTCAAATGCTTTCTTTTATTTTTGATAATGATTTATCTGCATGTTCATGCACAATTAAGACAAAATGCAAATAGTAGTGAATGACGACAATTTATTATGGGAAACAAAGTAGCGAGAAGCAAACATAAAATACATTCTCAATCAATCGAAAAAAAACAAAACAGATTCCGTTAATCTTTGAAAAGTGCATCATATCACTGTTAATAAATATTCTTCTTAACAGCGTCCCGAGACCTATATATAACGCATCAGATACGTTCGTTTCTAAAAAAAGAAGATCTAGAAATGAAACGTCTGCTCTACTAATTCAACTATAAAGAGGGGGCCAGTATCGAAGGTCTCCTTATTGTTTATGTATTTTATCGTCGGCTAATCTCATTTTCCACCTTAATTATTTTTATGTTACAATAATCTAACATTAACATGTCTAATATTTGCAAAAGATAAAGTTTGCTTTAAAATTGGTGTACTTGAACCATAACTGAATAGCATTTCTGAGGGTCATAAAATCCTGAAAACGTTTTTTCTTTTATCATTTTCTACATGACCATCAAAAAGTATTTTTGGTTATTGTCATATTTTTGTGACCATCTTTGACGCTATTTTGAGTTATAGCAGCCTTTTATTTGCAAGGAAACAAAAACAATTTGACGGAGGCCAAGTGTTTGGGACATCAGATGTTGGTGAACCTCGTTTGAAATGCAAGGTCCATTTGGTCTAAATTAAATAGTATTTCTAACTGAACGATCTTTAAAAAGTTGTAACTGTCCTGATCCAATCAGAAAGTCATAAAGACTACCCACAATTTAAGATATAGAGAAAAAGCTTTCTTGCTTTTAACATCAATATTAGATTTGGAAAACTTTCTACTCTACTTATCTTTACACTAAATTTAACATGAAAAGCAAAATTGGTCCAGATACATGTATACAGAATGTTCTCGGAAGAAACTTGAGACGTTTACTTTTTCTTCCTTCTTTAGGTGTAATATCTCTTTGCTGCAGATGTAAGTCATAGATCTATTTTGAAATATAATAACAATGATATATTTATGTCACAGTTCAGGATATGTTTACAATTAATTTTATATTTGTTGTACTTTTTGAAGTGTATAAAGCTATATACATTTGCTACAAAAAAATTAAATTAAAAAAAAAGAATACTTTCAAAAGGCTTGCATGAAATAATTATGGTAGTAAATTGATTTAAAGCAAATGGATCATGCACAATCATTGCAATGGATAAAATTAAAACACTGCTTAAAATAGCAGAATAGTTCAAGAAAATTTAATCCGGTTTTTATATACAATTTTTTGGTGTATGAAATAAAACTTTCAAAATCGACCATAAGTTTATGTAAACTGGTAAATTTTATAAAAAAATATTTAATAAGATATAGCTTTAAACCCTTTAAAACGATTCTATCTCTGTGCTTTATGTTGTCATAGATGTAAGCAAGTGGTATTTAAAGTTAGTGTTTTCACAAATAGATATGAACAAAAATATGAGGTGTATTGTGTTGTATAATTATTGTACCCCCGCACTACAAAATTGTAAGGGGGTATACTGGTTCCGGCTTTCGGGCGTCCGTCGGTTTTTTCTTGTCCGCCCAATAACTTAAGATTCCTTTAATCCACAGTCTTCATATTGGGCATGGAGATTAGTCATGATTAGTAGATGGCCACTAATGATTTTGAGGTGAAGGTCACAGGGGCCTTGACTTCAATAAGCTTGTCCACCCAATAACTTAAAATTCATTTGACCAACAGTCTTCATATTTGGCATGAAGGTTAGTCATTATAAGTAGATGACCCCTATTGATTTTGAGGTCACCAGGTCAAAGGTCAAGGTCACTAGGGCCTTGACTGATAAAAGCTTGTCTGCCAAGTAACTTTCATTTGACCCACAGTCTTCATATTTGGCATGGAGGTTAGTTATGATTTGTTGATGACCCCTATTGATTTTGAGGTCAAAAATCAAAGTCACATGGGACTTGACTTCAAAAAGCTTGTCTGCAAAATAACACAAGATTCATTTTACCCACAGTCTTCACATTTGGCATGGAGGTTAGTCATGATTAGTAGATGAATCCTATTGACTTTGAGATCACCAGGTCAAAGGTCACAGGGGACATGACTTCAAAAAGCTTGTCCGCCCAATAACTTAATAATCCTTTCACCCACAGTCTTCACTTTTGGCATGGAGGTTAGTCATGATTAGTAGATGACCCATTTTGATTTGAGGTCACCTGGTCAAAGGTCATGGTCACAGGGGCCTTGACCGAAAAAAAGCTTGTCAGCCAAATAACTTAAGAATCCTTTGACCCACAGTCTTCACATTTGGCATGGAGGTTAGTCATGATTAGTAGATGACCCCTATTGATTTTGAGGTCAGTAGATCAAAGGTCAAGGTCACAGGGGCCTTGACTGAAAAAATATTATCTGCCCAATAACTTAAGTATCCTTTGACCCACAGTCTTAATATTTGAAATGCAGGTAAGTCATGATTAGAAGATGACCCCTATTGATTTTGAGGTCACCAGGTGAAAGGTCAAGGTCACAGGGGCCTTGATTGAAGAAAACTTGTCTGCCCAATAAATATCTTGAGATTCCTTTGACCCACAGTCTTCACATATGTCATGGAGGTTAGTCATGATTAGTTGATGAACCCCATTTATTTTAAGGTCACCAGGTGAAAGGTCAAGGTCACAGGGGCCTTGACTTATTGAAGCTTGTCTGCCCAATTACCTAAAATTCCTTTGACCCACAGTCTTCATATTTGGCATGGATGATAGTCATGATGATGAGATGACCTTTATTTATTTGAGGTCACTGGTTCAAAGGTCAAGGTCAACAGGGGCTTTCAGAACAAAAAGCTTGTCTGCTCAAATGCCTAAGTATGCCTGACCACAGTGAACTGACTTTTACATTTTCACATTTGAAGCATATAATTATGTTCTCATATATTCATCATAAAACACCTCCAGGCAAAGCTGCATGAATTGGAGGGTGGGGGGGATTGAAATTAAAGTGATTCAGTGGCAGTTTCAGTTTTGAGGTCAGTAGGTCAGAGGTAAAGGTCACTTTGCCACTAGAAATATGTAGAATACATAACTTGGCAATGCACAGGTTTACTTCCCTCAGAATTGGATGGGAGGTTGTCTTTGAGCTCCAAATTATAACTGTTGATTCTGACAAAGTGGTATGCAGGGGTATTCATGCCAGGACAGTGGCAGTTCTAGTTTATCATAGATGTGAACAAATGAAATATTTGTTTTCAAATTTACTATATTATCAAGTGATATACAATGTATTTGTGTTACAGATACAATGCCAAGAGGCGTCACAGGAGGAGGACAAAGCTGAAGATGTAACGAATTTCCTTCAATCCAGTCCCGCAGTCTGCTGTTTGTTATTTAAAGAGACACAATCTTATAATGTAGTATTATTTCTGTACCAAAAGTACCAGTTATTTCCTAACATTATAAGTAAATTCTGTTTGCTATGTGCATCTTTTGTATCAAATAAAGATTGTGGGAAGAATTATTTTACTTGTTTTTGATCAAAGGAACCGTTTATTAAATGTGTGATATATAATTATGCTGCTACTTGGCTTGATTTTTCAAATAACAGACTTTTAGTGAAGCTACAGTAACCATTAAACTTCAGTCCTTGTGCAGCACCTGTGTTACACTGGTTATAGTTATCCCCCGCCGATGGAATCGGGAGGGGGATATAGTTTTGGCGTTGTCCGTCCTTCCATCCGTCCGTCTGAATTTCGTTTCCGGAGTAGTTCTCTGCAACTAATGGCTGGAATTCAACGAAACTTTATGGGAATGTTGATCAGCATGTGAAGTTGTGCACCTGGGTATTTTCGTCTGGATATTTTTAGTATTTTTAGAGTTATTGCCCTTGACTCAGTAAAATTTTGTCCGAATTTCGTTTCCGGAGTAGTTCTCTGCAACTAATGGCTGGAATTCAACGAAACTTTATGGGAATGTTGATCAGCATGTGAAGTTGTGCACCTGGGTATTTTTGTCTGGATATTTTTAGTATTTTAAGAGTTATTGCCCTTGACTTAGTAAAATTTTGTAATTTTCAACTTGTGTCGCATGTTACTCAAAAAGTATTTGACCTAGAGTCATGAAACTTTACAGGAATGTTGATCAGTGTGTGTAGTTGTGCACCTGGGTATTTTCGTCTGGATATTTTTAGTATTTTTAGAGTTATTGCCCTTGACTTAGTAAAATTTTGTAATTTTCAACTTGTGTCGCATGTAACTCAAAAAGTATTTGACCTAGAGTCATGATACTTTACAGGAATGTTGATCAGCATGTGTAATTGTGAACCTGGGTATTTTCGTCTGGATTTATTTAGTATTTTTAGAGTTATTGCCCTTGACTTAGAAAATGTTTGCAATTTTCAACATGTGTCGCATGTAACTCAAAAAGGATTTGACATAGGGTCATTAAACCTTATTGGAAAGTTGCTCAGCATATTTAGTTTGTTCCTGGGGTTTCGCTTGTGGATTTATCCAGTATTTGTAGAGTTATTTCCCTTGACTTAGTAAAAACTGTTTCATTATGTTGTTATTTGATCCTTGAGTGCTTGAGTTAGAATCGACCAACTTTACAGGAATAATGATCAACATCACTAAATTACAGGAATAATGATTCACCTCACTGTGATGCTATGAACCTGGGACTTTGCATGTGGATTTTTTTCAGTTTTGTTAGAGTTATTGCCCTTGAATTACAGTAGTATAAATTTGCAATTTTCAACTTGGGGTTTGCTTGGGGATTTATTCAGTATTTGTAAAGTTCTTGCCCTTGACTTAGTAAAAAGATTTTTAGTTTTCAAAAAATATTTCCCCGGGAGATGCTTTGGTAGTTAAGCGCGGAGGAAGGTAGTCTAGTACTGGTGTAACTCTCCAGGAACGATGGTTAGGAAACTACCCGCCTATATGACTGAAATACTGTTGGAAAAAGGGTTAAAATGAAACAAACAAACAAACAAACAAAAAATATTTGACCTAGAGTCATAAGATTGACAGAACAGTGGCGCGGTGTGCTATGGACACATTTCTAGTTTTTATTAAAGAAGAATTAAAATGATTTGTTACCATAACATTTAAAAATATTTGAAAATTGTGAGATCCCTTCTTGATGCCTTGAAAATGGCAATGAAGTCTGGAGATTAAGATGTTTTAACATCTATGTGAGCTATTGTGATCCCCCACCGTCCGTCGTCGTGCGTCGTCAGCAATGTCTTTAAACAACATCTCCTCAGAAACAAATGACTGCACAGCAACCAAACTTTACAGGAATGATCCTAGGGTGGTCCCCTGCCAAAGTGGATCAAATGGTTCCGGTCTGTTGCATAAGTAGGTCACAGGGCCAGAAAAGGAGTTTCAAAAATGCAAAATTAAAAAATCTTGTCTGAAAGTACAAGGCCTAGAGCTTTGATATTTGGTATATGATATAACCTATAGGTCCTCTACCAAAATTGTTCAAATTTTAGCCCTGGGGTCAAAATTGGCCCCACTCCAGGGGGTCATAGATTTTCCTTATATGTATATAGTGAAAACTTAAAAATTCTTCTTGTTTGAAGGTACAAGGCTTCAAGTTCAAAGAATATTACAGTTTATGCCATGATTAATATATAAATAAAGCCTTATGTCTTCAGTTGTTGTGTTAATAATAACCAGTACTCGGCGGGGGATATAAATTCAACGAATTTGCTTGTTTAAGATGCATTTTTAGCTCACCTGTCACAAAGTGACAGGGTGAGCTTTTGTGATCGCTTTTCGTCCGGCGTCCGTCCGTCCGTCCGTAAACTTTTACTTTAAATGACATCTCCTCATAAACCACTAAGCCAATTTCATCCAAACTTCACAGGAATGTTCCTTTGGTGGTCACCTTTAAAAATTGTTCAAAGAATTTAATTCCATGCAGAACTCTGGTTGCCATGGCAACCAAAAGAAAAAACTTTAAATATCTTCTTTTAAAAAACCGAAAGAGCTAGAGCTTAGATATTTGGCATGAAACATCTTCTAGTGAGTGTCTACCAAGATTGTTCAAATAAAAGCCCTGGGGTCAAAATTGGCCCCTACCCAGGGGGTCATTGATTTTCCCTATATTTATATAGTAAAAACTTAAAAAATGTTCTTTTAAAGAACTCAAAGAGCTAGAGCTAAGATATTTAGCATGAAACATGCTCTAATGGGTGTCTACCAAGTTTGTTCAAATAAAAGCCCTGGGGTCAAAATTGGCCCTGCCCCAGGGGGTCATGATTTTCCCTATATGCATATAGTAAAAACTTAAATAATCTCCTTTTAAAGAACCCGAAGAGCTAGAGCTTAGATATTTGGCATGAAACATCTTCTAGTGAGTGTCTACCAAGTTTGTTCAAATAAAAGCCCTGGGATCAAAAATTGCCCCGCCCCAGGGGGTCATTGATTTTCCCTATATGTATATAGTAAAAACTTAAAAAATCTTCTTTTAAAGAACCAAAAGAGCTAGAGCTAAGATATTTAGCATGAAACATGTTCTTATGGGTGTCTACCAAGTTTGTTCAAATAAAAGCCCTGGGGTCAAAAATGGCACCGCCCCAGGGGGTCATTGATTTTCCCTATATGTATATAGTAAAAACTTAAAAAATCTTCTTTTAAAGAACTCAAAGAGCTAGAGCTAAGATATTTAGCATGAAACATGTTCTTATGGGTGTCTTCAAAGTTTGTTTAAATAAAAGCCTTGGGGTCAAAATTGGCCCCGCCCCAGGGGGTCATTGATTTTCCCTATATGTACATGTATATAGTAAAAACTTAAAAATCTTCTTTTAAAGAACTCAAAGAGCTAGAGCTAAGATATTAAGCATGAAACATGTTCTAATGGGTGTCTACCAAGTTTGTTCAAATAAAAGCCCTGGGGTCAAAATTGGCCCCGCCCCGGGGGTCATTGATTTTCCTTATATATGTGTATATCAAAAACTTAAAAAGTATTCTTTGAAAAAACCTAAATAGCTAGAGTTAAGATATTAAGCATGAAACATCTTCTAGTGAGTGTCTACAAAGTTTGTTCAAATTATAGCCCTGGGGTCAAAATTGGCCCTGCCCTGGGGGTCATTGATTTTCCTTATATGTGTATAGGAAAAACTTAAAAAACATCTTTGAAAAAACCCAAATAGCTAGAGTTTAGATATTGAAGCATGAAACACGTTCTAGTAAGTGTCTACAAAGTTTGTTCAAATAAAAGCCCTGGGGTCAAAACTGGCCCCGCCCCAGGGGTGTCATTGTTTTTAACTATATGTGTATAGTAAAAACTTAAAAAATCTTCTTTAAAAAAACACAATGAGCTACAGCTTAGATGTTTAGCATGAAACATCTTCTTATGGGTGTCTACCATGTTTGTTCAAATAAAAGCCCTTGGGTTAAAATTGGCCCTGCCGGGGGTAGGGGAGGGCAGATCATTGTTTTTCATTATAAGTGTGTACATCATGAAACGTCTTCTTATAGGTGTCTTCCAAGTTTGTTCAAATAAAAGCCCTGGGGTTTAAACTGGCCCTGCTCCGGGGGCCTACATACAGGTGAGCGACCTTAGGGCCATCATGGCCCTCTTGTTATATCTCCACATTCAATTGAAGGTGTTCACTTGAAATATCATGCTTCATTGAAATGAAGGATCCATATCTTTAAAGCTGCATGCCTACAGATGAGCCAAAATATTCCAAGAAAATTAAACTTGAATGTACTAAGATTTTAAGAAAAACGGATAAAAGATTCTAGTGATAATTCATATGTGCAATTAACTGATTTTTGTGTCACCTTGAAAAGGCCACATATAGTGGTTAATTTTGTCGGCGCACCCTGTAAGGCTTGTCCGGAGCATAACTCGGTCACTATAAGTCGGATTGACTCCAATCTTGGTATGCATGCTTTTTCAATGACCATAAGTGCAGTGCACAAGAATCGTTATTCTGCGCTTTATTTTTGAGTAATTGCCCTTTGTTAATTTCAAACTTCATTTTTGACGGCCATTTCTCCTAAACTATAAATAATAAAAGTTATGAACTTGAAACTTCCTAGGATGATAGATGTCATTAATAAGAAGTGCAGTGCTTAAAAAACGGTACTCTGCACTTCTTATTTTTTTAGTTATTGCCGTTTGTTAATTTTCATACGGGCCATTTCTCATAAACTATAAAAGCTATGGACTTTAAACTGCATTGGATGATAGATCTCTTTGATAAGAAGTGCAGTGCAGTGCACAAAAACCGGTACTCAGTACTTCATGATTTTGGAGTTATTGCCCTTTGTTCATTTTTACACTTTGAACTTTGTCCGGGACATAACTCTAAAATTATAAGAGATATCAACATGAAATTTTGTAGGTAGATGGATCTCATTCAGTAGAAGTGCAATGCAAAAGAACCATAACTCTGTCTTGCCTAATTTTGGAGTTATTGCCCTTTATTCATTTTTACACTTTGAACTTTCCAGGACATAACTCTAAAACGATAAGAGATATCAAAATGAAACTTTGTTGGTAAATATATCTCATTGAGTAGAAGTGTAGTGCAAAAGAAACATAACTCTGTCTTGCCTTATTTTGAGTTGCTGCCCTTTCTTCATTTTTACACTTTGAACTTTGCCCAGGACATAACTCGGAGAATTATAAGAGATATCAACATGAAATTTTGTAGGTAGATAGATCTCATTGAAGAAAAGTGCAGTGTAAAAGAACCATAACCCTATCTTGCCTTATTTTAGAGTTATTGCCCATTGTTCATTTTTACACTTTGAACTTTGTCTGGACATAATTCTAAAACTATAAGAGACATCAACATGAAACTTTGTAGGTTAGATAGATTTCATTGAGTTAAAGTGCAGGGCAAAAGAGCAATAATGCTGTCTTGCCTAATTTTTTAGGTTTACACTTTGAACCAAAATCCGGGTCAGTGTGAGAACCTGTGTCACAGGCATGAACAAGGTATCTAGGTCAAAGGTCAAGATCACAAATTAGGTCTGTGAAAAATGCTTGTTCATAGCAAAACTGCTACATGCATAGAGGGATTTCAATATTACTTTGCACAAATAGTCACTATTGTGCAGTGGAGTGTTGGGCGCACAATTCAGGTCCCAGAGGTGAAGGTCAAGATCACATATAGGGATCGAAGTTCAAATAGAAATATCCAGATTTTGTCCAGAGCATAACTTCTACATGCTTGGAAGGATTGTAATGAAACATCATAGAAATGTTCACTTCTATGAGAAGCTATGACGTGCCCATGAACCAGGTATATAGGTCAAAAGTCAATGTCACATACAGAGGTAATTGAAAAAGGCTTGTCCGCAACATGATTTCTAATTGCATAAAGGGATTTTAATTTAACTTAGTACAGATGATCATTACTTGTAGAGTGTAAGGCGCAAAATTCAGGTCCCAGCGGCTAAGGTCAAGGTCACACATGGGAGTAAAAATTAAAATAAACTAGAAATGTGTCCATAGGACACGGATCCCACACGCCACTGTTCTGTCAATCTTATGACTAGGTCAAATATTTTTTGGACTACATGTGCCACAAGTTGAAAACTAAAAATCAACAAAGGGCCATAATTCTGTTAAATTTGGTCGCAGCAAAAATTCCTTCCTTTACTACCACCTACACATTAAGGTTGTTAATCCCTGGAAGTTTAAGCGAAATCTGCCATCCGGTTTAAGAGGAGTTGCGTTCACAAAATTTCTACATAGTATAAAATGAAAAAATCAACAAAGGGTCATAATTCTGTTAAATTTGGTTGCAGCAAAAATTCCTTCCTTTACTGCCATCTACACATTAAGGTTGTTCATCCCTGTAAGTTTAAGCAAAATCTGCCATCCGGTTTAAGAGGAGTTGCGTTCACAAGATTTCGGGACGGAGGGACTGACGGACGGACAAGTGCAACGCTCTATATGCTCCCACATTGTGAGGGCATAAAAATAATGAAGAGGTTTAAAGGAACCATTAAGTCATTATTTATTGAGGGATTATAACACAAATGGTCATATAGCCATGGCGGAACTTGTATTTTAGGTCAATTTATGCAATTCAAGTGCGCATTTCATTGGTGATGGATATACAAGGAACTATTAAAGTTAATGGCTTTGGACATCTTGTGTTACCCTGTCCAATTATGCGGACAACACCTGTTTTTCAGTTCATTATCTTGGCAACAATTGCACACAATCAACTCAAATTTGACATGGATATATTTCAGTTTCAGCAACATGTGTACATGTTCAACTAGTTAATGATATACATCATAGATAATTAATAGGAATACGCATGTCATATTCGAATTTGGTTATTGTTCGATTATTTTTGGCTGAGTTATCCCTCTAACATTGAAAATATAAGAAATGTTCAATTTCCGTTCATTATCTCCCCAGCAGTTGTGCACATTCAAATCAAATTTGACATATGGATACGTCTACGCAGGCCAAATTTGAATTTGGTCACGGTTCGATAATTTTTAGCTCTACTATACGAAGTATATGGAGAGCTGTCCTACTCGCCCCGGCGTCGGCGTCCGCCTCCAGATTTTAGATTAAAGTTTTGGTGCAGTAAAATATTTTTCACTGTAACTTTGTCATTTCTTAACGTATCAACTTCAAACTTCAAATATATGTTCCTTATCATCAACCACATCTTATGTGACAAGGTTCATAACTCTAGCACCAATATTTTCAGATTTATCTCCCCTTGAACTTAGAATTTTCCTTAAAAAATACAATTTTTTACTGCTACTTCTTTATTTCTTAAGGGATCAACCTCATACTTCAAATATATGTACCTTATCATAATCCCCATCTTATGTGACAAGGTTCATAACTCTAGCACCAATATTTTCAGATTTATCTCCCCTTGAACTTAGAATTTTCCTCAAAAAATACTATTTCTTACTGTTACTTCTTTATTTCTTAAGGGATCAACCTCATACTTCAAAATATATGTACCTTATCTTCATCCCATCTTATGTGTCAAGGTTCATAACTCTAGCACCAAAATCTTCAGATTTATCTCCCCTTGAACTTAGAATTTTTCCATCAAAAAGTATTATTTTTTACTGTTACTTCTTTATTTCTTAAGGGATCAACTTCATACTTCAAATATATGTACCTTATCATCATCCACATTTTATGTGAAAAAAGGTTCATAACTCTAGCACCAATATTGCAAGAATTATCTCCCATAAACTTAGATTTTTTTTACTAGAAAATGTTATTTTTTACTATAACTTTTTTATTTTTTTAAAGGTATCTACCTCAAACTTCAAAATACTTATTCCTTATCATCAAATTACATTTTATGTGACAATGTTCATAACTCTTGAAGCAATATTTTACAGATTGATCTCTCTGTGAACTTAGGGATTTCTTTAAGAAATATAATAACTTCTTTTACTTTTTAAGGTACAATGTATCTATTCAAACTTCAAATAATATATTTCTTATCATTACACAAATGTTGTGTGACAAGGTCCATAACTCTAACATGACTATTTCTAGAATTATTCCCCTTGATCTTGGAATTTATGTTAACAAATGTTATTTTTTTACTATAGCTTCATACATAATTATACATAATTGATTTTTCTTTCATAGTTTTGTCCTCCTTACTGCGTCCAGTATTTTATTAGTCGAGCTTCGCTGTCTCCTGTGACAGCTCTTGTTAACAGTGTTATCCCTCTTGTATGGAGGCTATTCGTTGCCAAAAATCCAGCCTTGTTGATCTGAATTGAACAGTTTGTTAATGGACAAAATACAAGTGTATTTCTTTGTATGGAAACTTCAATGTTGCATTCTTGGATTGAGTTTGCCATTAAACATTGTAAACATGCATTTCAACAAAATACATTTTGTTAAACGACAAAACATTAACTGTTTTGCTGATAGTAGCAAGACCAAGTGTTCGAATACTCATTGTTCGTGTAAACGCCGACAAAACAGAAGTTACTTTCTTAGCTTTACATTGTCGAACCATCATGATTCGGATCAGCATAATTTGTGTGTTTGCGTTTGTTTACCCTCGCCACAGGATCAGCATAATCCAGCTTTACATGTTTTTCAATGGGAGATAAAATAAGCTCCGCCCATTTTCCCGCCAATTGCCAACTACATCATCGTAAATAAACGTGACTTCCATGTATCGCATTCTAGTACTATTTGCTGAATGTAAAAGATATGCGAACAAGTACCGTTTGTAACGTTTACAGGCACACAAACCACATATCGCTCACGTCATCAAACAGTGGTGTGATGGGAAACATTCCCTTATGTTAAGTCACCAACTTTAGTTTTTGCATATTATTATGCGCATTATCAGTATAAACGTTGTTACATTGTTACATTATATCTTAACCAATTTTGCATTACTTGAATATCCTGTACTAGAATACGTTTAAACAAAATCAGAAGAGGTTCAAAGTCAACTGTTAAGCAGATGATGTATGTGAAATTTATAACAGTTTCTATATAATTTGAAATATTTGTGTACCAGCAAGAGTTACCTCTCTTTATATTCTGCTTTCGTGAAAATTGGCTCCGCCTATTAATTTTCGTCTAGATTTCCTTGATAATTCCATATATGGAAGTTTCAAAATCGTTTACAAACAGTAATCGCGTTAGAATGTAAAAGGAAAGTGTGGTGTTGTAAACCTGAGGCAGTTACATTCTCAACGCCATGATGCACAGTATTAAACGTATTGTGTACGTTCTATCATTAACAGTTCTACATGTCGCAAATTTGAAGTTATACATTTATAAATACAGTTTGCAATTTATCTAAGTTGCATGTTTACAGCTTCAATTTTATTAATACCAGTGCAGTATGTAACTCACGGATCGACAATTAGATTTTTACTTATCTGTTTAGTAGGACCGAAGTATGCATTGTCAAGTTTCAAAGGCTGGATTTTTGGCAACGAATAGCCTCCATACTTTTGAACTTTGAAAAAAAAAATCCAGTTCTGTTCATCATATCTCGATCAGTTGTACACATTCAACTCAAATTTGACTTTTAGTTTCATCATAGGAATAAGCAGGTCAAGTTTGAATTTGGTCATGTTTCGGTAATTTTTACAAAGTTAACCCTCTTGACGTTGGAAAAAATTAAATGTTCAGCTTCTGCACTTACTTTTGTAGAAAAGTATGTAGAAGCTTGAAATCCCGTGTGCAGGGTATTTAACCAGAAATACAGTTCGAATTTGGGTTTTGGTTCCGATGAATTTTGACAGAGTAATCCTTCTTGAACTTGGAAAAAAATCGGAAAAATTTTCAGTTTTTCTCGTTGACATTGCATGTGCTGGTTATTTTACAGCTGGCATTTTAGAAAAAATACAAGTCAAGTTTTTATTTGGTCATGGTCAGATATTTCTTGACAGTTATACCCCTTGAACTTGGAAAAAAATTAAAATTCACAATTTCAAATAATTATCTCGGCTACAAATATTCAATTTGCAAAAAAGATAACACTGAATAATTTCAAGGCTTTGCATGAACTCACAGGCTCGAGTATCGGATCTGGGAAGAAAAAATATGACCAGATTAATGAAAATCATAAATGTATCAACAACAAAAAAAAAAGAATGAACTGAGATCCGCCTTAAAAATATTCACACTTAGTATACTTTTAAGGGACTCATGTTTCACAATTATGTTTTATTTTGGGGTTTTAACACATTGAAGATAAATACAGGCATTATTTTAACAAATTGGTCTTTTTTTATTTTCTTCCTTTGCCCGAGACTCATGCCTAGGACACGAATGGGCACATGCGGTCTTTCTCCACCAGTAAAGCTGTGAAGTAACCATGTGACTTATATAGTGTCGGTGTGACTCTAACTTAATATAATAAACAACGTTGATATGAACAAGGTCATGATTTTTTAAAGTTTGTTTGTCAAGTTATACATCTTTGTTAACTGTGTTCTTGGTCCTGAAATGTTTTCCCTTCTGAGCTGAAACCAGGCAGTAATGTAAAAAATAGCGTGGAAGAAAGAAATGGATGCGTCTCTACGGTGACTGAGATAATTATGATTATTTAAACTTCATTAAGCATGATTCAAAGACATTGTCGTACATAAGAATATTTTTCTTTTAAATGAAATAAATAAAGTTCTTATTTTTAGCTAGACGTTTTCGGAGAAAAAGAGCTATTGTTACAGCCATGTTGTCGTTGCTGTTGCCATTGCTGTAACCGTTGCCTTCCGAAAATGTTAGGGTTGGTAATATATCTATTTGCAATTGTCTTATGGATAACTTTCATACTTGGTCAAAGCAGCACTTTGGACAAGACGGTCAAGTTGAACATACTGAACTTGACCTTCTCTATCATAAATGACATTGATCTGCAAGGTCAAATGTTTCAAGTTTGCTTTATTTATGAATGTCAATCTTGTGTCTTTTTTCGTTGATGAAATTGGAACCACTTTTCTCATACGAGCTAAAACTAATTATTTATATTTTTCCTAAAACCTATTTCTAAGATAGTTAGATAATGTAGACGTGTAGGTCTGTTAGGCTTAAAATAAACTTATGTTTGTTTCCCCTTCCCGACCCATTAAAATTATGATTTGGTAGGTAGGTAGGAAAATTATTTTTTTATATGTGCATACTAATAACTAAATGCTTATTTTAATAATTCATTAACATATAAATATGTTAATGAATTATTAAAATTAATTTATTAAGTGTAATAGTATATGTACATGCATTACGTACCATATCCACAACTGACATATGCAACATTTTTTTTAACTATGCTAGCTGTCTTGAATATCAGATTAGATTGTACCTATTGTATTATGAAAGAAAAAAATACTTTCAACCCCTTTGAACCTGAAAACATCTTTTGGGTAGGGGCAAATGTGTTGGGTTACAGTAGGTAGGGAAGAGAAAATAATTTAAATTTTATTTCAGGCCTTAGTACATGTATTAATGACAAATATGCGGGATAAATCAATCTCAATATCAATTCATTCGTTAGTTCATTAACAAGATTGACTTGTTGTTTAATTATCTCGATAAGAATTTTAAAAAGTTTGAAACTTGTAACTATTCAACCTTTATTATGAAAAAAGTTATCTAATATACACATGTCCTTACAAATACATTCAAGATATTTACGTACTACATCAAACTATTAAGCAATGGCACGATGAGGAAATAAGCAAACATACAAACTTATAAATTTAAATAAACAAAAGTAGATAAGCGATGCATTTTTTATTTGGTTCTCTGTTTATCAAAATTTTATTAACTAACTTGGCAAAAACTCGCATTTGTAAACATATATCTCGTCTTGAAGTCCACCAACAATAAGTCTACATCTTTCTCTGTCGAAACACATAGAACGCGGATATAAAACATAAAATTGGCATTGCTATCTACAGTCCGATGCCTTTTTCCATTATAATCTAGCTGATGAAAAATTGTTTGTTTTATCTAATACAAGAACAATACCTTCACCAGCAATACATATATCACGTATAATATTGTACTCAATTTGTGAACTGAATATATGATTTCCTTTGGCATCTATTGTAGTTAGATCTATATGTGAACTTAAGTAGAGTCGCTCACCATTGTCACTTATAGCAATTAATGGACTGTAGTTTATCTTCGGATAATGATAGAGAACTTGTTTTTGTTTACAGTTTTTGTCATATTTGTAAATTGTGTCTCCACTGCTAACATAGAGTGTGTCACCGTGACAAGCTATATCGAAATATTCATGATCTAGCGTCACTGATTGTATTAGGTTTATCTTACCTGACACATTCACGTACTGTATGGTATTGTCGCTTAAACCAGCAACAGCTGTTTTGTTGCCTATATAACATACAGAATAGGGATGTTCAGGTACATCACAGTAGCTTATTACCTTGTATAAACTATTCAATTTCTTCAGTTTTTTATTACCGAAGTCCGCAAGGAGAACTTCACTATTAGGAAGCATACACATACTAGTGATAAAACAATTATCTTGATCATTGCTGTCTCTATTAATTAAATTATTATCTATCCTAACGTTATAAGTTCCTTTTATACTTTTGATGTTGAGACGACGTTTCTGTTCAACATAAGACCTTTCAGATATAACTTGTTTTATTCCAAGACATGTGCTGTATGAATAGAAAAAAAAACAATTATTTTTGACACAATTTCCATTTATGATTATGAATACAAAATATATCACAAACAAAAATATCGACTAATTATAGACATTTGATAACATGGCTCATATTACAGTATAACGTCTGTGTATATACGAGGGGTTATCCAACAATTCGTGGACTTTCTTTGTTGCTTAAAATATATTTGAGATATTGATTTGAAATTATAACACTGCTTAGAAGAATAAATAACAAATTAACATAGAAAAAAATCATGTTAGTAGCTTCATATATATAGAGGATATTTAAGTTTTTAGTATAAATACATGATTCATTTTCACCGAGTGGTATGAAAATAAATATTTCATGAGTGGCGGTAGCCACGAGTGAAATATGGTAATTTTCATGCCACAAGATGAAAATAAATCATGCATTTATAGAAAAAACTTGAATTTTCTGTTTATTATATACATTTTGCTCTTTTTTGACATTAAAATTTGAAAGACTTTCCCGTACTGGCAGAATTTAAATGAAAGTAGTCCGGCAAGACACCAGTGAAAATACGGAAAATATGTTTCACTCAGTGAAAAATAAATTTTTACAGTGAAAGTACGGAAAATGAAAATACGCATTTTATTTCATCAATATTTCTCAATATTTCATTTATAAGTATATAATTAACAACAATATTTAATTTAACATAAACACATGTCGGCGACAGCGGCGCACTCCAAAATAATTTGACGTCAACGTCATAATAACGTACAAATTCTGCTTCAATGTTACGCAGTCAATGACTGTTCTTGCTTCTCAAAGTAATGTTCATCACTTACTTTCTTACGCCACTTACATCACTAATAATCGTGAAATTTTATTTTATCTTCCCGCCTGCTGATTGTTTGTAATGTTTTAGTAGGTATCATTTCCAAATTACAACAAAATATTATAACTGCACGATTTTCTAATTTCTGCGTGTCCGTTATTTTCCCGTTGTTAACAATATTGGCGTTTGGCGTTTCTAGCGATATCAACAAAAATAAAAAGAAATGACGTCCTTGATTAAATGACGTTCTAGAAGAAACATGCTATGTTTAGCGGGTTTTCTGCGTAAATTATTAGTTTTTTTTAGCAAAAAATATACGAAGACTAACTGCACTTTCTACCTTGCGCCGGGTGCCGAGTATGTGATTATCAAAAGCAATATAAAGTCATTATTTATTGACGCATTTAATTGTTCCTTTCAAAATTTGTCGATAAGATTCTACAAGGTATGCTGATAAATTTTCATCACAGTACACGCTGACGTTTAAGAGATAATTTTTGGATAACCACTCGTACGTTGTGTATATATGGTGTATATTTAAACTGTTTTTTCATTGTAATTATGTTCTTCAGCTGTGACCCACTTGGAAGATCGGGAAACCGAATGTGTAAGCCTCGTTAATAAAGTCGCTACTTACATGCTAACAAACAACAGGTTAATTTCAAATTAAATTAACTATGAACAATAACTATTAATACGTTAAGATTTGAACAAAGACAATAACTACGGAAGGGAATATTTGCCAGTATATTTAAAATGCCTTGTGACATTACAACTGAGGTCTTCTTATGATTTAAATTACTATTCGAATATCATTGTTGTTTCCTCATTAAGTAATTTATATCTAATAATTAAAATAGGTCGCTCATTGTTGCCGTTTACAATAATTTCTCCCGCTTGAGAGGTATCGGTGACATCGGTAAGTATCACAGGCAGTCGGTGCGTGGCTTGTCGGCCAGTGAACCAGTTGGTACGACAAAAGATGGAATTTTAAAGCGAAAATGCACTTTTTGTCTAGGTCGGACATCGCTTGACCGAGCCAAAAGAAGACAATTTTGAACACCTACGTCTGTAGGTAGGCACTTTCAGTAGTTATTTGCAGATAACTTTTTAAATTTTCCCACATTAAATGAATACAATAGGATTAACTTGTAAATGCCATAATTGACAATAATTTGACATTGCATCTAGTGCTTTTTGCAGTTCTTCAGCAGACTCAGCAAATATAACAGTGTCATCAGCATATAAAAGAACACTAATTACGGAAAGGATAAAATGACCGGAAAAAAAAGAAAAAAGAAAAAAATGCACAGAACCAGATGTACACTTATGTTAATTAACCAAACGAAAACTTACTACAGAGAAAACAGGTGAAATTGCTAAATCAAAAGTCAGTGTAAATATGATTTAGTGAAAAGAATTCATGAAAACAAACATTTTAATCATCATTATATCTTTGCGCTCAAAGCAATACTTGCTGCTTTTTAAAAATGGCGTGAAAATTGAAGGTTTTTTGACGCTATGTAAGATTAAATTTGATTGGCTAAATAATTTTGGATTCCAGTCCTGGCAGATAAATGTTGTAGAAAGCTGGAAGCCAAGCTTCGATTCGATTTAATTTTCGGATGGATTCGGTGTTTTACGTTGTTTCTCAGTAAAATCCTAACGTAATACCGGCTCGCCGTGGCGAGCCGGCAAGAAAGGAGGCGCAGGCTTACTGTTCAGTGTTACCGAAAGTGACTTCCATGTATCGCATTCTAGTACTATTTGCTGAATGTAAAAGATATGCGAACAAGTACCGTTTGTAACGTTTACAGGCACACAAACCACATATCGCTCACGTCATCAAACAGTGGTGTGATGGGAAACATTCCCTTATGTTAAGTCACCAACTTTAGTTTTTGCATATTATTATGCGCATTATCAGTATAAACGTTGTTACATTGTTACATTATATCTTAACCAATTTTGCATTGCTTGAATATCCTGTACTAGAATACGTTTAAACAAAATCAGAAGAGGTTCAAAGTCAACTGTTATGCAGTTGATGTATGTGAAACTATATTATTTGAAATATTTGTGTACCAGCAAGAGTTACCTCTCTTTATATTCTGCTTTCGTGAAAATTGGCTCCGCCTATTAATTTTTCGTCTATTTCCGTGATAATTCCATATGCAAAATCGTTTCGCGTTAGAATGTAAAAGGAAAGTGTGTGGTGTTGTAAACCTGAGGCAGTTACATTCTCAACGTCATGATGCACAGTATTAAACGTATTGTGTACGTTCTATCATTAACATTTCTATATGTCGCAAATTTGAAGTTATACATTTATAAATATACAGTTTGCAATTTATCTAAGTTGCATGTTTACAGCTTCAATTTTATTAATACCAGTGCAGTATGTAACTCACGGATCGACAATTAGATTTTTACTTATCTGTTTAGTAGAACCGAAGTATGCATTGTCAAGTTTCAAAGGCTGGATATTTGGCAACGAATAACATCCATACTCTTGAACTTTGGGGGAAAAAACAGTTCTGTTCATCATATCTCGATCAGTTGTACACCATGTACACATTCAACTCAAATTTGACTTTTAGTTTCATCATAGGAATAAGCAGGTCAAGTTTGAATTTGGTCATGTTTCGGTAATTTTTACAAAGTTATCCCTCTTGACGTTGGAAAAAAAATAAATGTTCAGCTTCTGCACTTACTTTTGTAGAAAAGTATGTAGAAGCTTGAAATCCCGTGTGCAGGTATTTAACCAGAAAATACAGTTCGAATTTGGTTTTGGTCCGATGAATTTGACAGAGTAATCCTTCTTGAACTTGGAAAAAATCGGAAAATTTTCAGTTTCTTCTCGTTGACATTGCATGTGCTGGTATTTTACAGCTGGCATTTTAGAAAAAAAATACAAGTCAAGTTTTTATTTGGTCATGGTCAGATATTTTTTGACAGTTATCCCCTTTGAACTTGGAAAAAAAAATTAAAATTCACAATTTCAAATAATTATCTCGGCTACAAATATTCAATTTGCAAAAAAGATAACACTGAATAATTTCAAGGCTTTGCATGAACTCACAGGCTCGTGTATCGGACCTGGGAAGAAAAAATATGACCAGATTGATGAAAATCGTAAATGTATCAAAAAAAACAAAAAAATATGAAATGAGATATCCGCCTTAAAATATTCACTTAAACTTAGTTATACTTTTAAGGGACTCGTGTTTCACAATTATGTTTTATTTTGGGGTTTTAACACATCGAAGATAAATACAGGCATTATTTTAACAAATTGGTCTTTTTTATTTTCTTCCTTTGCCCGAGACTCGTGCCTAGGTCACGAATGGGCACATGCGGTCCCTCCACCAGTAAAGCTGTGAAATAACCATGTGACTTATATAGTGTCGGTGTGACTCTAACTTAATATAATAAACAACGTTGATATGAACAAGGTCATGATTTTCTAAAGTTTGTTTGTCAAGTTGTACATCTTTGTTAACTGTGTTCTTGGTCCTGAAATGTTTTCCCTTCTGAGCTGAAACCAGGCAGTAATGTAAAAAAAATAGCGTGGAAGAAAGAAATGGATGCGTCTCTACGGTGACTGAGATAATTATGATTATTTAAACTTCATTAAGCATGATTCAAAGGCATTGTCGTACATAAGAATTTTTCTTTTAAATGAAATAAATAAAGTTCTTATATTTAGCTAAACGTTTTCGGAGAAAAAGAGCTATTGTTACAGCCATGTTGTCGTTGCTGTTGCCATTGCTGTAACCGTTGCCTTCCGAAAATGTTAGGGTTGGTAATATATCTATTTGCAATTGTCTTATGGATAACTTTCATACTTGGTCAAAGCAGCACTTTGGACAAGACGGTCAAGTTGAACATACTGAACTTGACCTTCTCTCATAAATGACATTGATCTGCAAGGTCAAATGTTTCAAGTTTGCTTTATTTATGAATGCCAATCTTGTGTCTTTTTTCGTTGATAAATTGGAACCACTTTTCTCATACGAGCTAAAACTAATTATTTATATTTTTCCTAAAACCTATTTCTAAGATAGTTAGATAATGTAGACGTGTAGGTCTGTTAGGCTTAAAATAAACTTATGTTTGTTTCCCCTTCCCGACCCATTTAAAATTATGATTTGGTAGGTAGGTAGGAATTTTTTTTTTTTTATATGTGCATTACTAATAACTAAATGCTTATTTTAATAATTCATTAACATATAAATATGTTAATGAATTATTAAAATTAATTTATTAAGTGTAATAGTATATGTACATGCATTACGTACCATATCCACAACTGACATATGCAACATTTTTTTTAACTATGCTAGCTGTCTTGAATATCAGATTAGATTGTACCTATTGTATTATGAAAGAAAAAAATACTTTCAACCCCTTTGAACCTGAAAACATCTTTTGGGTAGGGGCAAATGTGTTGGGTACAGGAGGTAGGGAAGAGAAAAATAATTTAAATTTTATTTCAGGCCTTAGTACATGTATTAATGACAATATGCGGGATAAATCAATCTCAATATCAATTCATTCGTTGGTTCATTAACAAGATTGACTTGTTGTTTAATTATCTTCGATAAGAATTTTTAAAAAATTTGAAACTTGTAACATATTCAACCTTTATTATGAAAAAGTTATCTAATATATACATGTCCTTACAAATACATTCAAGATATTTACGTACTTACATCAAACTATTAAGCAATGGCACGATGTGGAAATAAGCCAAAACATACAAACATATTAATTTTAAATAAACAAAAGTAGATAAGCGATGTATTTTTTAATTGGTTCTCTGTTTATCAAAATTTTATTAACTAACTTGGCAAAAAACTCGCATTTGTAAACATATATCTTGTCTTGAAGGACGCCTTCTTGAAGTCCACCAACAATAAGTCTACATCTTTCTCTGTCGAAACACATAGAAAGCGGATGTAAAACATAAGATTGCATGCTATCTACAGTCCGATGCCTATTTCCATTATAATCAAGCTGATGAACATTGTTGTTTGCAACTAATACAAGAACAATACCTTCACCAGCAATACATATATCACGTAAGCTATAACCGTCAAATTGTTCGTTGAATAAATGATTTCCTTTGTCATCTATTGTAGTTACATCGGTATTTGCCCTGAAGTAGAGTCGTTCTCCATTGTCACTTATAGCAATTAAGGGACTGTCGATGTATCCTCGGATAATGATAGAGAACTTGTTGTTGTTTACAGTTTTTGTCATATTTGTAAATTGTGTCTCTACTGCTAACATAGAGTGTGTCACCGTGACAAGCTAGATCGTAACATCCATGATCTAGCTTCATTAATTGTCTTAGGTTTATATTACCTGACACATTCACGTACTGTATGGTATTGCCACTTAAACCAGCAACAGCTGTATCATTGCCTATATAAACATACAGAATAGGGACTTTTACGTACATCACAGTGACTTACTACCTTGTACAAACTATTCAATTTCTTCAGTCTGTTATTCCTGAAGTCAGCAAGGAGAACTTCACTATTAGGAAGCATACACATACTAGTGATAATACACTCATATTGATCATTGTTGTTTCTATTTATCAAAGTATTATCTATCATAACGTTATAACTTCCTTTTATACTTTTGATGTTGAGACGACGTTTCTGTTCAACGTAAGACCTTTCAGATATAACTTGTTTTATTCCAAAACATGTGCTGTATTAATAGAAAAAAAAAAACAATTATTTTTTTACATAATTTCCATTTATGATTATGAAAATAAAATATATCACAAAACAAAAATATCGACAAACACTAGCTTTACAATTATCTAGCATAGTGCAAAAATTCTATAGACTTTTACACATGTTTCAATGACATGACTTTAATTATAGACATTTAATAACATGGCTCACATTTCAATATGACATATGTGTATATACGAGGGGTTATCAAAAAATTCGTTGACTTTCTTTGTTGCTTAAAATATATTTGAGATATTGATTTGAAATTCTTACACTGCTTAGAAGAATAAGAAACAAATAAACATAGAAAAAAAATCATGTAAGTAGCTTCATATTAGCTTCATATATAACAACAATATTTAATTTAACATAAACACATGTCGGTGACAGCGGCGCACTCAAAAAAAAAATATTGACGTCAACGTCATAATAACGTATACCACTAATGCTTCAACGTTACGCAGTCAATGACCGTTACTGCTTCTCAAAGTAATGTCCATCACTAAATTTCTTATGCCACTCACATCACTAATGATCATGAAATTTTTATTTTTTTTTTTTTCTGTTCGCCTGCTGATTGTATCATTCCAAATTACCACAAAATTTTATGATTGCGCGATTTTCTAGTTTTTGCGTGTCCATTATTTTCCCGTTGTTAACAATAACGGCGTTTTTGGCGTTTCTAGCGATATCAACAAAAATTAAAAAGAAATGACATCCATAATTTTAAAGAATTTTATTTAAATGACGTCCTAGAAGAAACATGCGATGTTTAACCGGGTTTTCTACTTAAATTATTAGTTTTTAGCAAAAAAGTATACGGTGACTAACTGCACTTTTCTACCTTGCGCCGGATGCCGAGTATGTGCTTATCAAAAGCAATATAAAATCATTATTTATTGACGTATTAAATTGTTCCTGATAATGTTCTACAAGGTATGCTGATAAAATTCCATTAAAGTACAA
This sequence comes from Ruditapes philippinarum, assembly GCF_026571515.1. Taxonomy (NCBI): domain Eukaryota; kingdom Metazoa; phylum Mollusca; class Bivalvia; order Venerida; family Veneridae; genus Ruditapes; species Ruditapes philippinarum. The sequence continues at coordinate 54,709 of NW_026857401.1, forward strand.
GCTGACGTTCAAGAGAATGTTTAAAAAATCGACGAATTTTCGGATAACCCCTTCGTACGATGTGTATATATGGTGTATATTTAAACTGCTTTTTTCACTGTAATTATGTTCTTCAGCTTAACTGTGAACAATAACTATTATTATAATATGAGCCGCGTCACGACAAAACCAACATAAATGGGTTTTGCGACCAGCATGGATCCAGACCAGCCTGCGCGTTCGCGCAGTCTGATCAGGATCCATGCTGTTCGCTATTAGTTTCTCTACTTGTAGTAGGGTTTGTAAGCGAACAGCATGGCTCCTGATCAGACTGCGCGGATGCGCAGGCTGGTCTGGATCCATGCTGGTCGCAAACCCATTATGTTGGTTTTGTCGTGACGCGGCTCATATATATTTAAAGGGCGTGAACGTAAAGATTTAAACAAAAGACAATAACGATGGAAGGGAATATTTGCCAGTATATTTAATATAACTTGTGACATTATAACTGAATTCTTATGATTTAAATTACTATCCGAATTTCATTGTTGTTTCCTGATTTAGTAATTTATATCTAATAATTAAAATAGGTCGCTCATTGTTGCCGTTTACAATAATTTCTCCCGATTGAGAGGTATCGGTGCCATCGGTAAGTATCACAGGCAGTCGATTCGTGTATAGTATACATGTACATGACCACGCCCACCAAGTGAACTTCAAAATGCTAGTGAGACATTGAACTTTTAAGGGAGGGACGTGATAATTGGACGCGACACATCGTCTTGATGTTGTAGACATTTATGTTAAATTATTTTAAAATCCTTCTATGCATGACAGTTAAAGCCCGGACACGATTGTGTGTACCTATTTATTCTAATTGTGATTATGTGACATTTATGCCCAGTTTTTTTTTAAATCATTCTATGCATGACAAAGTTATAGTCTGGACACGAATGTGCGTACCTATTTACTCTAATTGCGATAATGTGAAACTTCAAAATAAAAGCGTGACCTTGACCTTTGAGGCAGGGACGTGGTTCTTGGGCGCAACACATCGTCTTGATGTAGTAGACATTTGTGTCAAGTTATTTAAAAATGTATGACAAAATTACAGTCGTGACACGAATGAAGTGGGAACTCGCAGACGGACGGACGGACAGACAGACGGTGCAATCATATTATGCCTCCCTTAAGGGGCATAAAAATGAGTGGGCGTGTTCATGTACATGTATTTTATCCAAGCCACGCACAGACAGCCTTTGGTAAGTATAAGTCCGTTAGATCGAGCGTAAATCAGTTCATAATTATTATGTATCCGTCATTACTGGAAAGAATCAGGGCAATCTGTTCCACATTAAGAATGCTTCTATAACCAAGTTTATTAAACATTAAGAGTATAAGCCATTTTTGAATGTACATGGTTATACATGTACCCGAGATTAACAGACATAAAAAGTACATATACACATGTATGACAGACAGAAAACGGTTATTGAAATTCTGTCCCACGAAAATTGAAAAGGTGTGTATTTCTGGGTTTATGCATACACATTCTATCAATTTCTATATATTGCACGTATAAAACTGACTGTACGTTTATACAATATCAATTTCATATATAATCGTATGCACTTGTATTTGGGGAAAACTATATCCACACCTAATTTCAATTAATTTCTGGTATTGAATCATATTTAAAGCGCTCAGAAATATGTGTTGAATTTGCCAAAAACTGGTGTATAAAAAAACCAGCCTGTATTATAACCAAATGTATGAACACTTTGTTTGTACCTATAATTCTGTAAGTTTCGTGTTTATTTACAGTCAGGGGTGTAACTTAAACACGTTATCATTTTTATAACCCATAGCCGTTATAAAATTTTATCCGTTTACTAACAGGATCAACTTTGTAAATGTTTATTTTATTCGTATATGTTCTCCGTTTACATCGAAAAGTGACTGTAAGAACACGTATTTTGTACAGTACCGATAAATCAACAGGTTAATGCATCTCATAGTCAGGTCACGGTCTAATTAATTTGAAATATGTGCTATTTTTAGCTCAAAAATGACCAATTTTTCTAATTTTGAGATCGCTGTTGCGCGAATCTCAAAATTTTCCTATTGTTCTGATAATTTTTTTATGAAAGTATAAACAATATGATTTCACATCTCTGTCTTTGACTTGGTGAGCAAAGCTGATAAAGTTGTGCGCAGGGAATTTGAAAAAAGGTAATACAAAATCATTTCTAACTCTTTTGCGTTATTTCCGGAAAGTAGGGGAAGCAAGAAAAATAACTCTTGCTACCCTATCAGGCTTTATTCCCGATTGTCTACCATTTATACTACTTAACATAATAAAATTCTTGTCTGCAATGTAATTATAAATTGTGGGTTTATAGTGAGTT